>NC_073344.2:27140000-27440000 GCF_027580225.2 Misgurnus anguillicaudatus | reverse complement strand
CGGCCGTCAGTCTGATCTTACTGTTGAGTTTTTCTGGTCCTGTGCAGACGAGACTTCCTTTGTGTGTGTGTGTGTGTGTGTGTGTGTTGTGTTTCTTCTTGGCTTATGGAGCGAGAGGAGGGGCGACCCAGAGCGAGGACAGATGGTGTAAGTGGGCCGAGTCGGGCCGAGCAGCTAAACCCTCAGACCCGCTCTCTTCAGCCTGTTGCTCCGGCCTCCCCGAAATAAATGAGAGTCCAATTAAAGTCCGGCTACTGTTGCCGCGAGTGATTGAACATAACCACCCCCTTCCTGATAAACACACATAAAACACATGTTCATCCTGTCCCACACACACACACACACACCCGTCTCACACACTTTCTCTCATACACACATCCAGGCAGGAGTTGGTTTACACATCACTGAGTTCTCTCCATTCATTGGCCTTTGAGCTGCTTTACTCTTTTGTTTGCTCGGGGCTGTTACCCTTCTGTCCTCTCCCTCCACCACACCACCCTCTGTTCATCTTCCCCCTCTCTCTCTCTGTCTGTCTGTGTTGTTTTTTTAAGATGTGCACCCTAGAAACCCCACATCAACCTTACAGTTTTATAGAAACCAAAATCAAACTTTACATGCATTTAGATGAAGTTATTCATAAAGTTGTTAAAGTCACATTCTTCTTAATATCTCGATTATTCTTTTAGTCAGTTATGAGATTAATGGTATGCAAAATGTGTTTTTTATTATACTGTATACTGTGGGTGTTTCTCAAACTCAATGACGCGTCCTACACTGCAAAAACTCCTTGTTGCACTTAAATTTTTAAGTTTAAACAACTTAAAAATAGTTGTAAGAAATTAAAGGTGACACATAAAAATCTGTCTTTTTCCATGTTTAAGTGCTATAATTGGGTCCCCAGTGCTTCTATCAAACTAGAAAATGTAAAAAAGATCAATCCAGTCACTTAGTTTTGGTAAACCATTCTCTGCAAGCATGTGAAAAAATAGCTCATTGACATTTGTCACCCCTTGTGATGTCAGAAGGGGATATTAATAATACCGCCCCTTAATCTGCACTATCCAACCACTGCACTGCCATTTAGTGCAGAGAGAGAAAATAATTGACGGCACAATTGATTTTTATTTTCAACAAACCATCATTATGGTGATCAGTGTTTGCATTACATCAGCTCACTTGCATTTAAAAGGACACACCCCAATATTGATCATTTTGCTCAATTGTGGCAATTTTAACATGTTATAATAAATTAAGAGTTTCGTTGCAAAACAAGATAACATTTTTTTTTCATTTTTCAAAAATCTTGTTTTTTTGGTTGTGCATTCCAATTAATATCAATTTAACTCCAGTTGGTTTGTTTTGATTTAAACCTTCATAACTTAAAAAAATACAGCTAAGTAGCACCATAAAACAAAATAATAACATGATAACATAATAATAAACATGTTTTGACAAAAATGTTAATCTCGTTTTGCAACGAAACTCTTCAAATGATCTATATGGTATTTTGAGCTTAAACTTCACATACTCTAGGGACACGAAAGATTTATTTGACATCTTAAAAAATAAGATGCCCTCTTTAAGTCCATTATTTTTTTTAAATATATATATACCAACTCCTCACTAGTTAAGAAAGTTGAAATGACTTAATTAATTAATTAATTAAATTAGTTTAGACTTAAACATTTATGTGCAACAAGGAGGTTTTTACAGTGTAGGAAGGTTGCAAATCTCGACTGCCATGTCATCATGCATTGTCGACGAACGTCTCAGTTCAAAGGATGCTTCGATGGCATCCTTCATTTCATGTCCTTCATTCGGCCTATTTTAAAGGATGCATTAAGTGTGATTGTCCTCAAATCACTCACAATTGCACACAATACAAAAACATCACGAGAATCGCGCACTTACTTGGCCAATTTTATTCTAGCAAATACGTTGTCACAGAGCTCACCAAATTTCGTTATGATATATAGACCAGAAAATAACTGTGTGCGTGCCCATCACTGTGTGTGTGTGTGTGTGTGTCTGCAGTGTTTTACACACATATACAGAGTTGTGTTACTGTACTGGACCGCAGTGCAGTGTGTGTATGTGCTGTGAAGCCCTCAGGTTGCATTTGTGTGATGGTGTGTAAGGACCAAACCCTGGAGTATTCTGGGAATTTCTCAGAGGAACGCCTCTGAATTGTGTGGATTACAGGATTATATCTGCAGTCAGAGGTCAAAGGAAGAAACAGTACTTACTGTTTATATGCTTGATTATTTATAATACTTTTTTAAATAAAAAAGTATAATAGTTGCATTTTTAAAATCTCATAAAATCATATGGTGAGTGTTTTTTGTTTTATATTGGTGTTAACATTAAACAGAAAGTTAGGTTGGAATACAAGGCATGTGTTTTAATAGCTTCTCTTTATGAACCCTAAATGAACCCGAACCGAGAACCGGAAAACCCTAAATGGACTTCGACTCAGTTCACTGACTTAAAACTCCAGACCTCTTTTTTATTTTATTTTATAGTTCTTTAAAGCCCTTTTCTGTCTTAAAATAAATCACAATTGCAAATCTCTAAATGACTTTCTCTCAATCATAGTCATCTAAATCTGTGTTGTGCGTTGAGAAACCGAGCATAGGAATCAATACCATCTTGCACAGCCCCTGCGATTAGCGGGCGTGGATATGACAGGCCCGTCTGCCGGAGACGCGTAGGTTAAGCCCGGCATTAGCGTTGACTGGGGCAATTAGGAATGTCATTTTAATTATCTGTGGCATGGGAGTGAGAGATGTTCCTTTAATTTGTTTGAAATCAAAAGCAGAGTAGCAGGTAGCATCGCTGCGAGAATGGCAGCCGTAATCGCCTTTGTTCCCTTTGACACTCGCCGAAGACGCCGACGAATAGAGCGTGTCTTCAGAGCCCAACTTAGCCAGCAAGTAAACATTATCGCTTCATTGTGTCTGCGCTCCAGAAACACAAAAGACTGATTAGAGATGAGGTGAGAAATCACTGTAATGGCAGCGGTGACATTAGCAGGTTGGAATTATTGTGTTGAAGAGCACAATACCGGCGCGTGATAGGCTGTCTGTCAGCCAAACAATGCGCTCGCTCTTGAATTTTTACTCCGTCTGAAGTTCGGCCCAACCCATCATTATTTATCGGCCTTTTCAAATCTTACAGCGCAAAGTTGATGGATTTTATTTTTAACTTTACAAGATTTCACTTTGTGAAAGCTCTCTCTCTCTTTCTCTCTTCATCTTTCTCTAACTTCATCTCCTGAAGTCTCTTTGTCCTGTTTCCAGCTTTACCTACATCACAAACTTTCATTCTTATTCTAAGTTTTGTAAACATCTACTGCGTGCTGTTTTTGATGCAATGCTTAAGAAATATAATATTGTATCACACGGAGAGCGAGAGCATAAAGTGTTGCATATATTTGTCTATTAACTGAATCTTTCCGGTTTATAACAGTTTAAGTTTCATGTTATTTTTAAAAGGTTATTTTAAACAAAATCTCTGCTTTGGAAACTCGAGCGCCGCTTGGACTTTCTAAGTGTTAATTCTCAGCGATGTGACGTGTGTAGAAATGTCGAGCCCAGGCGTGGGGGGTATCGTGGGACTTTTTAAGTTTTAATGTGCTGTGCTGAAGGTATATGTGAACCTCACATCATGTCTGAATGTCTCACTTATTCTTGTGGCTTTTCTATTCTTATCCCCCCCCCCATTTTTCTTTTCCTCTTTCTTTCACCGAGAGCATTACTCAGTCTGAACTTGCCTAAACCCTTGTGGTCACACCTCTTGAAAAGGTTTTGTTTCCCCTGTCAATTGGTATTCAGCCCAGGTCACATACGCTCACACACACGCTGTTTTCATTTTAATTTGCACCTGTTGTGCAGTTGTTCAGGAGGCAAGTGCAGACCAGTGGATTAGTCAAAGATCATGTTAGGAACAGATATGCCTAGTGTAATCTTTTTGTCCACAGGGGAATGTTAAGATAGACTTTGCTGCGCGTGGTGTGGGGTGGCAACGCTCGCCCCATCGAAAGCCGAACGATATCCGAACGAAACCAGAGCCTGCTTTCTGTTTATGGAATATGATGCCTCCCGATATTAATGCAGATGTTTCTCCTGACAGATTTAAAGATAGATGCATGAGTCAGTTGTTAACGTAGAGTGTCAGATTAATAGTGAACTTGTGTGTATTAGATGTCTTTAATATTGATCGTCTCTGTTGTGTTCTGCAGTGGTGGACTATGAGAACGTTGTAGAGACCGGCTCGGAGACGGAAGATGACGACAGACTCCTGGTGTCGGAGGAGGACGGCCTTCTCAACGGTGCGGGGAGTCCCGTTAGCCTCGTCAATCATGAGTCTGTAGCTCCGCCCTCCCCCACCCTGGATCACACGCTACTGAGGAAGACTGTGGATGAGGAAGATGACATGAAGGATAGTGGAATAGAGAATGTTTGGCATGACAGTGACTTGCTGAGCACTTCAATCGATGGCACTGGTGAGTACTGTCCTTTTTCAATGACACGTCTCTTTAGGACACACCCCTTTACTCTTCTCTCAGACACACCTCTTTCTCTTTTAGATAATCTCCTCTCAGATATGCCTCCTTCTTTTAGACAAACCCCACTCCTCTTAGACACGCCCCTTTTACTTAGATAGACTGCTCCTGCTTCTCGTAGGGAGACTCCTCCTCTCGGACACGCCCCCTTCTCTTAGACACACCCACTCCTCTCAGACACACACCAACTCCTTTCAGACATGGCCCCTTCACTTAGACAAACCACACTTGCCTCTCTGAAATGTCCCCTTCCTGTGGGCAGATTCCTCCTCTTGGACACACCCCTTCCTTTAGACACACCCCACTTTTTTCTGACACGCCCCCTTCTCTTAGACAAACCACCTTTCTTTCAGACACACCCTATTTCCTAAGACAGACCGTTCTTGCCTCTCAGAAATGTCCCCTTCTTGTAGGCAGATTCCTCCTCTTAGACACGCCCCCTAGTCTTAGACAAACACCTCTCTTTTTAGACACGCCCCCCTTTTCGCTCAGATACACCTTCCTCTCAGACACACCCATTTCGCTTGTCTCATGGTTTCTTCCATTAAATTGGAATTTTCAGTTTGCTACTAGGAGAAGTGCGTTTATACACCCATGTTGGGAAGATTTGGCAATTAAACACAGCAACAAGCAAGATTGTGATCATTTAAACATCCCCTCTACTCTCAGCCACACCCTTACCTTTCCGATGCGTGCACCTCATTTCATAGACACACCCCTCTCCCCGACTCTTCTCAACTAAAGTGTAATTTTCCTCTTTAGTTAGCACACAACACCAGTTTCTACCTCTCGTAATCGGCCGAGGCGAAATTCTGTTGGTTTGGTCGAGCATCGTCTGTAATTGCAGTAATAGCAGAACGCCGTACGCGAATCCATGTAAACTCCCGGCTCCCGGTTTCTCCTCCTGCAAGCGTCATTGGTGCGGGAGGCGCAGTCAGAGGCGCGGGGAGATAAATACTCTTAATGAGGGAGCGAGGTAATCATTAAGGGAGGCCAGGCTGCTGCTCAAGTCATTAAGAATCTTAAATGAAATTTTTATTTTTATGATAGCCATTTACATGTGTAATAAGAGTCAATGATTCTTGGAAGCATATGACAGAAACATAGCAGAGTGAGAGACCATGGAAGACAGGCCATCTAAATGAGCAGTTCTTCACTATTCATTTGTGCTAATGAACTAGCTGTGCACAGAGCCGAGAAAGAGAGAGGGCGTTCAGGAGTCTAAAAATTTAATACTGCACCCCCCCCCCCAAAAAAAAATCTTCCTGCACGTTTAGCGAGAAGCGCTCGAGTCGGCATGAGGAGGAATATCATGAAGCCTGATATTACTGCAGGAGAGCGTCTGGATTCATTATTTACAGTCAGTCGCTGCAGTTTGGAAATTCCAAGCGTTGTTGCTTTAGTCCAATGTTTTGAACCTAGGACCCCTTTCATGACCCCAACTGTTTGAAATCAAACAAAAAACGTAGTCACAAGTCATCAAATTGACTCTACTAAAGGGCCGTTAACATAACGATAACTATAAAAAATAGTTTTAAAAATCATTTTATTTTGAAGAGAATAGCGGAGTTCACACCACAACTAGAATGATAAAAATACGATGAGCGATATTCTTGGGATTACTGTTTTCTACCGGTAAATGATAAACCAATGACAGCCAATCAAATCTACTTGAATCTAAAGTGCGCACATTTGAAATGGCACTGTGGCGCTGCTCATAAAATGACTTTATAGTATTTTTATTCTACTACAATAACTATTACACCAAAAGGTAATTCGATTACACAAATTAGATTCACTGTTTAGAGAAAAAACAATAGCATATTTATACATTTAATGTGAACAATTACAAGTATGTATGCAATATTAGTTATGCCATTGAAGGTAAATTACAGGCGAATTAGCATAAAATTACGTTATCGTCTGGTGGTGTGGATGCTAATATAGTTATTGTTATAGTTAACGTTATAATGTGAACGGCCCTTTATGCTCTCGATCCCTTTTTATATTTGAATATTTTTATTATAAATTTCTAATAATGTAATGATGGTCGATCACTTACTATTTGAGAATGATGCATTGCTGATGAGAACTTGGCCATCATCCTACTATTTTTTTACGCATTTTACGATTTTACACAAAAACGTTAAGAACCGATCACACATGAAAAGTTCTTGCATTCAAAACTATTTTGCCCAACAGAATACAGAAAGCACAGGGATCTCAATTTCAAATTGAAACCACTTTTAACAAGTTTTATATTTCATTTTGCGTGCATCGTAACTTCTTTACTGTAACCACATTTTTCCAAACTAACGGTCGGGTTGAAATTATTTTCTGTAATCAGCATTATGCAGAAATGTTGTTGATAGAGTTTAACTTATACTGAACCCAGAACATTCTTTTAATTTGATAAAACTTTGTGGAGCCAGAATGTCTGTGATTTCTCTGTTGCAATTCTTCAGCGTGTGTGTGTGTGTGTGATAAAAACCTCAACTGTGTTTTTGCTGGTCTCTCTCTCTCTCTCTCTCTCTCTCTCTCTCTCTCTTTTACTCTTTCTTCAAACTTGTGGGCACTCTTCTTCAGCATTTAAGACTTTTTTCACGCGTTTGGTGCCTGACTGTCTGTATTGGTACCTCAGCACATAACTCTGTCCTGAGATCAGCCCAGCCCACTCTCTGGTGCTCTCTTTCTTGTCTGTTTGCTCCAGTCGCTCAGTTTTCTGTGCTGTTGTCGTCCTTGACTCATTCTCGTATCCTGTAATGTCCTTCACCAGTGTGTTATCGGTGATAGAGACTTTAAATGAATCACCTGCCCGTCTTGCTGCTCTTGTCTCACTGTTTTACTTTCTTTGGGTCCTCAGAGAGTGGTTCGGTTCAGACAGGAGCCGTATGTTTTCAGAGAGCGAGCTGACGGGCTGTGTTTTGAAAGTAAACTGAGTGAATGGAGTGAAATCATGAGGTGAAAGAGACTCGACATGAATCTCTTCAGAGCTCTGTTTACGTATCCACCACCTCAAAACTGATTTATCTGTCTGAGACAAAAGCACAACTAGATCAGCACTCGAATACTTTGTGTGTGTAAGAGAGAGAGAGAGAGAGAGAGAGAGAGAGAGAGCAGGATGTTCGAGGATGTTCAGTTATAGTTTTATACTGATGTAGTATAAACAACGAGGTACAAAGTCCAATCTCACAGCAGAATTAAAGACATGTAACAAGAGTAGCTATATTTTTATCCAACTATTTTTATGCACATTTTTTTGGGATATTGCTAAAAAAACACTGGATGGAAAGATGCGCCTTAATTCTAAAAATATTCCGATATTTAAAAGATATTTAATTTGCTTAATTAAGTTGAATAAAGTTCTTATCCGATAAGAAAAGAAACTACAATGGAAACAATTTAATTGAATAAATCCCTAGATTCGCAACAAAAAAGTTTGTGCGATGGACGGCATAACTGGACTAACCAGCAGACCAATTTCATTGCATGACTTATCTGAAATAAGAAATAAGTCAAATTATCTTACTTGATGTCATTCTCAAACAGCAGGAATTTTCCTCCGAAAGCATGAAGCACAAATACTTAAAGCAACACTAAAGAGTTTTTTTACCTTAAAATAACATTTTCAAAAAAGTTTCTGTCATTCATCCACTCGAAACAGGGTGAACGGCCAAAACCGCACTAAAGAAGTTTCTAACCGTCGGATCGCGGTCCTGTAATTCGAGTGAAAACTACAAAACTTGCTATACGGCAGACCTACAATCCAATCAGAGCCAGCTTTGCTGCAGTAGGCTAAATTATTTACGACCTGTAGGGGGAGCAAAGAGCAAAAACTCTTTAGTGTTGCTTTAATTATGCGTGAAAAGGATTTTATACAGTGGCTTCACTTACTGATGTTTTGCGGCAGTTTTGTAGGAAGTGACGATTCTGTTCTCACGACTCACTTGATGAAATCGCAGCTTTATTTGCGATATTGAATATTTGCAATATTCCGATTTTATCTCATAGAGAATGAGACGTGGTCTGGGAACCACATGTTCATTTTCTCGTATGTGAGGCGTGGTTTACGAATGCCTAGAGCTGTTTATTGGGCCCTACGAATGCCTATCAAATGCATATGTATGTAGCTCATAGCCAGTCGTTGTGTCACGTAAACGTCGTCATCGTCTTGCTGCCCCCTCCCCGTTCTGTGATTGGTTCCCTATTTCAGGTGAAAATTTGGGCCATGGTTTTCATGCTAAACTTGCAGCGTGAATAAATTTGCACGCAAGGCAGCATGAGGAAACCCAGGATCATTTTGACCGTAAGTTTGACATGCAACTTGTTTGCTTGTTCAGGTGGTCTGAACATTCTTGCCCTGATCTTTGAGTTTGCTGTAGTTTGTTTCTCAGTGCACTTGACTCTTTCCTTCGCTTTGTGTGATTGTTGTCATTATAAACAAGATGCAGAACAACATGTTTTCAATCCAACTGTGTGTGCATCATTAGACTCACCTCTCTCTCTCTCTCTTTTTCTTTCTCTCTGTCTATCCGTCTATCTGTCTTTCTGTCTCATTCACAGATGATCTGAAGGGTGACTATGACAGCATGGGGCCTGATGCCAATTTGCCATCAGTCGGGAACGGTTCAGGTCAGTCACGTGCGTCTACTTTATTTGCTTGACATTTTTAATAAAGTTAATGAACCTTGCCATTCATTAAATCTAGTCGCTGGAATTGACAAAGTTAGTGGCATCTTAGAGAGGTTTAGCATGTAAACTAGATGTTAATGAGCGGTACAGTTTCTTTTTGAGTTGTACATGGAAATATTTACTACTGATGGTCAGATCACAAACTCGACGTAGATTATGTTTGCTTTGTGTCATTCTGATGAGGTTTTAGTGCCTGGCCATTGATTTTACCACGGTAAAAAGACTATGTCGTTGAGAAGGAAAGGCCTTTTTTCTCTCTCTCTCTCTGTGAGGGTGTGTAGTTTTAATAAAGCTTTCTAATGTTAGACGCGCACTCCAGAGATAAACAGCTCGTCTCCGCTGTGCAGCCCACGACGTTCCTCTGCAGCTGGGCTCTTTGAGCAACAGGAGAAGTGAAACATTAGATCCTTGACTTTAGACCATCTTCTGTGAGATCTACCTCCCCCAAATCACATTTCAGCCCGAAATCTAATTTGCACGTAAACTCGATTTGTTTAGATCATGTACGCCGCGAAACCCACAGGAGCGAGGAGTCGAACGTGTTGGTTTGTGAGGCAGGTACAGTAATGAGAGCCAAGCCGTTCGCCGTGTTAAATAATGTTAAAGGGCTGCCGGCTCTCTGACATTTTCAAGACATTTTTGACAGCGACGCAGCCCAGCGGCTCGACCTTTGCACAAATGAGACGATAAAATGTTTACTGTCAGACAAACCTGACTACAGTGTTTATACCTTACACAAGCTCGTTCTAATTAAAAGCTAGCTTATAAAAGTGAAGTCAAACACGCTCGGTTCCTCCTCCGGAATATTTCACTTGTCACTTGATGAATTAGAAACGGAGACGGCTGTTAGATAATAAACTTGTACGTTATACAACAACTGCATACGCAAACATTGTGCTGGAATTCACACCTTCTGCTCTTTTAAAGATTTAGTATTAGAAAATAATTTTGTAAATGCATTTTTCTTTAAAAGAAATTACTTTATTACTTAGAGATTGGTATTTTTAAAAGATCAGGGGAGGTTTAAGCTTCTGCACTGGGTGTCTCAATGAATCTTAAGTGGATCTGATGCAAACGTATTAAAAATCTTTTGATTGCAGACATTGCTGAGATTTTATCTAAAACTCTTGAGGTGACGTGAAATTGCATCTAAGAAATTAAATTAAAAAAAATAGATTTTTCTTTTGTATGTAATTCATGTATATCACATATTAAACAGAAAAAAAAATGCACAAACCAATCATGATGCATGTTCATGTCAAAATTGATCTAAGGTGTAATGGAATTATCGTCTGGTCAAGAGAACTAGGAAGTGATGTCGGGGTTACGGCAAGCATCATTTCCTCCTTGTCTGACTGCCTCTAATACGGTTAAAAGTAGAAAAAGGGTTTATTGTTAAAAGCTTTTCCATGATTCGAATGGTTCTCCAGCTAGATTAAGTCATATTTCTTATTTTAGTGGCCATTAGGTGGCTAGATAAGGCAGTAATTTAGACGTATCCTTCCCAGAACGTTTCTCTAATGTTCCTGCGTTCTTTTTATCACAGCTGTTGCTACATGTTTCCGTCACCTTCCAATGCACCATATTTTTCACATGCTAGAAGGGGTCCAGGTCTTATTTAATCTCTCTCTCTTTCTCTAGTGAAGGGTGTGCATTGCGTTCCTGAGTTCGAGGATTTCTTCGGGAAGCGTAAACTGGTGGAAAGCGAAAGTCACGTGGTCAGTATCGCAGAATACCTCCAGAGGGGCGATACGGCCATCATCTACCCCGAAGCACCCGAGGAGCTTTCCCGATCCCGCCTAGCCACGCCCGAAGCCAACGGACATGAGGAGAACGGTGAGAATGCCGTCGCTAACATGGGCAGCTGTTGCTGTCGTCTGATTGGCCGGCTGCCCGAGTGTTTACCTTTAGAGCGAGGTGCAGCTGTCTGCGTGGTGAAATTAGAAACTCTAAATTTCTCTAGTGGAGGAGGAGCTGAGGACATTACAGTGCATACCTCTCTGATGAAGAATGTGTGAAAGATTAGACATGCGAGAACCATTGGGAGCGATTATAACCACAACTGGCTTCAAATGCTGCCAGAGTTGCTTTTAGCCAATGAAATAGCCATTTATTCCAATACAATTTTAAAAAGTTTCTCGACATCACTTATCATGCAGACATGACCAAACGTTACTACTTTAAGCTGATTTTTCATATTTTAATGTATTTTTGAGAGCCTGGTTTACATGTTCTGTTTCGCTCTGGTCTGGTCTTGATCCACCAGTGGCTACAGTTTAAAATAGCTTATAAATCCCGTTATATTTCTTTCATCACCAACAAAGCCCCCCGAGCAAAACTCGTCAAACGTCAATTTGAGAGCACGCTCTCGAATGCATTGGCGTGAGCGCTTACGAGCGCTGATGCCAACCTCGATGATGGCACACAGTGGAGCAGATTGTACAGATACCTCCTCATACCACGCCGGGCACAGTGCCCGCTCTCAGCCGTCGCTTTGCTGACCTCTCTGCTTCTCCCTCTGCCGCAGACCTGCCACCTGGAACTCCAGATGCTTTTGCCCAACTGTTGACCTGCCCCTACTGCGACCGAGGCTACAAACGCTTGACTTCCCTAAAGGAGCACATCAAGTACCGGCACGAGAAGAACGAGGAGAACTTCGCCTGCCCTCTGTGCAGCTACACGTTTGCTTACCGCACTCAGCTGGAGAGACATATGGCCACACACAAGCCAGGACGAGATCAGGTGAGCTGCATTTCCTCTCTCTCTCTCTCTATCTATATTTCTCTCCCGGCGCTCTACTGTATATGTCTAATGTGCTGTATTCCCTTGGAGAAAAGATATCGTTTTGATTGGCAATCATTATTAATTTTTCATGGCATTTTGAAGATGCAGATCTTTTAATGGTTATAGCTTTAATTGAGGTCTAAATGGTTTTTTGATGGCCTCCTCTGATATGATACTGCAGTCTTATATTCACGATCCAATGGCTATGTTAATTTCCAATTTAGAAATCGTATCCGCTCTTTAGGTTTTCTTTTTTATGTTCTCTAAAAATCAGTTTGTCCGTGGTGACAGAGTAACGCATCGCAATTTCCATTTGCGTAAATGATTCGGGTACGTCGAGAGCTTGACGTTTGTCTCTTAACAGTCTGTTGTGCCGTTATTTACACGCGTTAAATGGGCCGTCGTATCCAAATACAGTAGAGTGCAATTCCCTCAACAAACAGGTAGAGTCTCTCTCCTGACTGATGAAGTACAATACAATGAATCGACGGTCTCTCCGGAGACAAAACCACTTATCGCAGCATCTCGGCTCAGGATCAGGATGACTCCCGAGGTCGTGTGAGATGAGATACTGCAGCTCTTTATCTCTCAGACACGACGCTGTGACGAGAACAGAATGATTCGATACGCAAAGAGCTGCCAACTTCTTCACCTGATGCCACGGGCCGCTCAAAACATGAACAGATGGCCCATTCTGCACCCGTGACCTCCCTAATCCACAAATTACTTCCTATTTGTTGCTCTTCGTTTCTGTGCTTGATTCTGTTAAAAACTCGAAATCAGATCGTGATTGTCCAAACGTGCAGGAGACGGAAATAGAGCGCTCTATGTGTCTTTGTGAGCCCAAGCTCATTTTTACCTGCTAAGCCTAAACATATGCAAATAGCCAATCAAAGGCCCCGCCCACACCGTGCTTGACACTGTGTAAAAGCATCATGTCGGGCGGACGGGTCCCTATCCTCTCCCCGCTGCCAGTCACAATTAGGACGGCGGGGTGACATATCGAGGGTGGCGCGTTGGGACCAAACCTGCCTCCCTCCTCAGAGGGAGGGTGGGGGGGCAGAAAGCAGCTGTTGCTGTTTGTTTATGCGGCTCGGCAGCATATGAGCGAATGGTCGGGTCCCTCCCGCCGTGGGCCGCTCGCTCCCCGCTTGATGTTTGAAGGTTGCCGCTGTTTGAACAATCCTCTCTGTGTGTCCCGCGCTTTATGCCATCTGTCTCCAGCGGAATGCGGGCCTCTCTCTCTCTCTCTCTCTCTCTCTCTCTCTTGTCTCTCTCGCTCACTCTCTTCACCACCAGTTGTCGGAGCCGATCATGGGCGGCGCTCACAGGCCTTTTGTGTTTCTCTGCCCGTTCGACATGCTCACCTCCCACTCTGAATTAATTGTGCTCGCCTGGTGCGCTCTCTGCTTCTCTGCACCGACGCCCATATTGTTGTTGTTGTTATTGTTATTATATTTTGATTTTCGAGGCTCTGCTTTGAATTGCAAATGCGAGGGGCGCAGTTCTCATGTTCTACCTTTGAACAGCAAATGAAGTGCCTGCCTACAAGCCGTGTTCACGGCTTATTAAAGAGACGTTTGAAGACTTTAAACAGTTTGCGCATTTGAGTCCAATTATGAAATTGCAATATTTATGCGAACCCACCTTTTCGCGTAATGAACCGTTTGCTCAGGTATCTGAAGGACGTGTTGCTTAAATATGCTGGATTCGTTTTGAACGTTTATCCTACATTAGGAAAAGTGGGACATTTCTGACTGCTTAATGAAGAAAAAACTAGCTGCCTGTGCAGTGTTTCTGAATGGTAAATGTTGGCTTATTATCACTGTTTAAATGCACCCAAACCAAGCAAGGTTGCATTTGGCCTGTCATAAAATCATTTGCTTAAATCTTTCCTGTTATGTGTGTTTGTTCATGTGAATATTTTCTCCTCCACAGCATCAGATCCTAAACCAGAGTTCTGGAAACCGCAAGTTCAAATGCACTGAATGTGGAAAGGCCTTCAAATATAAACATCATCTCAAGGAGCACCTGCGGATACACAGTGGTACGTCACTTTCCTTTCATTACTCACTATGTTATTTAGCATTGAGAAAATCCCTTTTAAATCATAATTCCATAGACAAATATTTTAAGGTTTGTGATATAAAATAAGCATTGTTTTCTGTTATATATTTATCATGCAAATCAAAAAAAATTTGGCTTTTCATAAAATAGACTGAGCTAAAACTTTATGCACTGGAAAAAAATAAAAGCATATTTTTTCTGTAAAAGTCTTTTCTATGTAGCTGCTTTGCAAAAATGCACAATTGATGAGGTTCTTAATCATAAATTATCTCTCAATTCTAGGTGAGAAGCCATATGAATGTCCAAACTGTAAGAAGAGATTTTCTCACTCGGGGTCATACAGTTCGCACATAAGCAGTAAGAAGTGCATCGGACTGATCGCCATCAACGGCAGGGTGAGGAACAACATAAAGACGGGTTCATCTCCGACCTCTGCGTCTTCCTCCCCCACAAACGCTGCGATATCACAACTCCGACACAAACTGGAGAACGGCAAACCTCTCGGCCTGCAGGACCACTCGAACCACCTCAATATCAAATCTGAACCACTGGACTTCAACGACTATAAGCTGATGATGGCTTCTCACGGATACGGTACAAGCAGCCCGTTCCTGAACGGCGGCGTGAGGGGAGGCAGCCCGCTGGGCATTCAAAACTCCCAGAGTCCCCTTCAGCATTTGGGTATGGCTATGGAAGGGCAGATGCTGGGATACCCGTCACTGGGAAACAACTTTAGTGAGGTGCAGAAGGTCCTGCAGATCGTGGACAACACCGTTTGTCGACAAAAGATGGACTACAAGCCAGAGGAGATCTCCAAGTTGAAGGCTTACATGAAGGAGTTGGGTACCCACATAGAGGAACAGAAGCAGGGGCTCACGTCACCCACTGGACCCCAGAATACTCTTCCGCTCATCAATCACAACGGTGCAACCAAAAGCATCATAGATTACACGCTAGAGAAAGTCAACGAAGCCAAAGCCTGCCTTCAGAGCTTGACCACAGACTCTAAAAGACAAATTAGCAATATCAAGAAAGAGAAGGCAAATCACATGCTTGATATAGGTACAGAGGAGAAACCCCACGAGAATAGTAACCTAATGTTTACACCTTTCTCCTGTCAGTACTGCAAAGAGACTTTCCCTGGTCCCATTCCCCTGCACCAGCATGAGCGTTACCTTTGCAAGATGAACGAGGAGATCAAGGCGGTGCTTCAACCCGCTCAGAATGCCATGACCAACAAAAGCGGCTTGTTCGGAGAGAAACACGGCCTCTTGCACCCTTCCGTCATCCCTGAGAAGGGCGTCAACGGCCCCATCAGTCCGTACAAGGACCACATGTCAGTGCTCAAAGCTTATTTCGCCATGAACATGGAGCCCAACTCAGAAGAGCTACTGAAAATCTCCATAGCAGTCGGCCTTCCTCAGGAGTTTGTGAAAGAGTGGTTCGAACAAAGGAAAGTCTTTCAGTACGCCAATTCCAGGACTCCTCCGTTAGACATGAACCTTGTGGAGCGGGGTCACGTGATCTCCGCTCACACGCCCACTAAAGACTTTTCAGGCATGCGGTCCCCTATGTCCCTGGTCAAAAGTGCCGACCGAATCACGTCCCCCTCCGTCCCCGAGCTTCATAACAACATCAACAACTGTGATACCCCACTCAGGCTTTCCAAAACACCCCATTTCTCTCACCACAAGCCACTGGGAGAGAAGCTGGACCACTCGAGAAGCAACACGCCATCTCCTCTTAACCTGTCGTCTGCCTCCTCCAAAAACTCTCACACTAGTTCTTACACACCCAACAGTTTCACCTCTGAGGACCTGCAGGGCGAACCGCTGGACCTCTCGTTGCCAAAGCTCATGAAGGAGCCAAAGCATATATTGACTGTGAAGAGCAGACCCAAGCTCAACAGCACCCCCGTTGACCACAACCACGTCACGACGCCCCGCGAGCACGCGGACGAGCCGCTCAACTTGGCTTATTTCTCCAAGAAGGAGTTTGGCAGCCCCAATGCAAACAACAATCTGGAGAAAAGCTCTAGCCCCATGTTCGGTCTGAACCCTTTCGCTGCCAAGCCCATGTACACCTCCCTGCCGCCCCAAAGCGCATTTCCACCCCCTACGTTCATGCCCCCGGTGCAAGCCAGTCTCCCGGGACTTAGACCTTACCCCAGCCTCGACCAGATAAGCTTTTTGCCACACATGGCCTACACATACGCAGCGGGGGCGGCCAGCTTCGCCGAGATGCAGCAGAGGAGAAAGTACCATCGGAAACCAGGGTTCCAGGTAAATAACCGTCTCGTTCTTTTTAAAAGCCTCAGGCCTTGTGTGTCTTTCTTCTAGCCCTCTGGTGGGTGGGTTGCGAGCGCAGCTCGGCTACTTTGAGACACTAATTAAAAGCCACTCAGAGTGGGAGAGGAGAGTTCACCTCAAGCCCGGTGACTGATGAGAGCAAACCTGCAGCAGACGTCATTGCCTCTAGTGCCGTACACCGGCTCTGATATAGTGCCAAGCGTTCTGTTGCCAGCCCTCGACTGAGAGCAGGAAACAGATTCAAAGTGGCAGGTGCTCCGAGTGCTCATGAGTGCTCGTGTACGTTCGCCTGCGGTGCTGCCGTCCTCTTTCCTGTCTCAGGTGCGAGAAAAGGATTACGAGTCAGTGAGCTTGAGACATTTCTCTTTATTTCCATGCCCTCGTCTTTTTTTCTGCTCCTCTTTTTTCTAGATTTCTACAGCAAGAAAAGCTGAAATGAGTTTGAGCATTAAGATTAATAATGCACACTCCCCATGTTCATTACATCTCGGCGCTGAAGGCTGTTTAACATCGGGGAAACCATTCTGATAAAAAGTATTAATAATGTTTCCTATTCTAAGTTATTAAATTAGATTTTAAAAATACAGCTAAGGGCATTTAGCTTAAATTGATTGCGGAACGATAGCGTAGAGGTTTCTTAAAAGAGACTGCGTCGAAGTATTGTCAGTCCAGAGCCCTCACTGTCCTTAATGAGGGCATCGTCGCTGCCGTTTCGGCCGTTTCGCGCCCCTCTTGATTTAATCATTACCGCTTGAAATTAGAGGACTGTGGCAATATGCCCCGCCGTGCCTCTCCTCGTATTGTTATTAGCTTCTAATGTAATAATATTTTTTCCCCATTAATTTAAGTTTAAGCCTATCGGGGTAATCTCTGCTCAGATAAATACTGCGCTAACACCCTTTCATGTATGAAATTAAACCAAATTTGAATGCAAATATATGGAATAAGGTGTGATTAAGAAACCTCAGAGAGAAAGGCCTCATTTGCAATATCCTGCCTTTACACGTCTTTTCAGCGCACAAATATTTTAATGTTTAATTCTTTTGATCCCAGAAACGGCTTTTCTTTTAGCAGAGCATTTAAATTGCCTAAAAAGTCGAAAATATAGTGAAATTTATAATAAGCAAGTTCCCGTTTATGAGCTAATCCAACATTTGCAATATAAGCTTAGTTTGGTATTTCAGAGCACGGCATGCGGCGAATAAAATGTTTATGCTTGCAATCAGTGGGAAAATAATCTGCTATTTTGTAACAAACAGTAAAACTATCGATCCTGTTTTAATGGTGTTTAAAATGTTTTATTAAATATCAACATAACAATAATAATGCAGTATAGATCAAACACATGTAAAGTGTAGTTGTGTTGTTAATGTTGTCTGATCTAAAGTAATGCTGATGGTCTCTCTTTCCAGACTGAACTTCTCGACGGGACGGCAGATTATCTGAGCAGTCTAGATGATATGGCCGACCCCGAGGCCTGTCTGTCCAGGAAGAAGATTAAGAAGACAGAAAGTGGTATGTACGCGTGTGACCTTTGCGACAAAACATTCCAGAAGAGCAGTTCCCTCCTCAGACACAAATATGAGCACACAGGTATATATATATATGTATATGTATACTGTTCTAGACACCATCATTGAATAACTGTCTGTCTAATTCGCGTCAGATATTCACACTGCTGCTGTCTCTCTCTCTTTCTCTCTCTTTCTTTAATAATTTTGACTTCTCTCCTCTTTTTGACTTTCTCTCCTGTTGACAGTCAGTAAACTTAATTCATATAAAAAGACACAGCACTGATGTTATACTGATATTAAAAACACAACTGATATAAACCTATGTCATATCCCCGAACACCGAATGACTGAAGATTTAGCTTTTTTAGACACACAATTTTTTTTTATTGTGTGAACAGTTAATATCACAATAATCCTCCAAGAGAATTCAGACTTACTTGACATTTGTCATAATTGCTCCCTTTACCAGTAATAAAATGCAACCGTAAATTATATAAATTGTAAAATATGGTAAGGTAAAAGTATATTTTGTAAAAATGCAAATAAGGTGTGAAATGAAATTATATAGATGTTAACTGAATGTTAAGTCTTTGAAAGTCAAAGATCTTCTCATTTTATATAGAAAATATATATTAAGTAGAGATAAACCGATATTAAATCTTCCACCGATACTGATAGCTGATTATTCAGACTGATATCGACAGATAGTTTGGTGGTTATATTAACTTGCATTAACTAAATTCTAAAAATAAAATTTTTCTAATGTTATATATAATGAGAATTAATATTGAACATTAAACTAGTGATGTTTCTTTACATTTTCTATACAAATATCTCAAATTCATAGCATTTTCTTGTTCTCTTTTGATTGACAGGATATATCTGCCATGACTATCGTCTGTTTTTAAACTATCGGCCGATAATGTAAAAAAAACCTTTTATCGGCTGATACCGATTATTGGCCGATATATCGGTGCTTCTCTAATATGAAGTAATATAAATATTAATAAATCTTCATCTTACAGTATAAATTGTTTTATACATGTGTGCCAGTTTAAATCGGTATATGATAAAGTTTATGTGAACAGAATTGACATTTTGACTTGCGGATGTTAAATTTAATTTACAACAGAAAAATCATGAGCTGGATTTAAATTCACCCCCAAAAAAATCACTCGCTGTGTTACAAAACATCTGTAAATCATGTGGATAGATTAAATGTGATGAAGATCTCTCACCCACACACACACATGCACAACTGCGCACACACACGGATGCACACACACACATGCACATGCACAAACGTACACACACACACACACACACACACACACACACACACACACACACACACTCACACACACACACACACACACACAAACACACACTTTATCTTTCTCCTGATTGCATCACGACATACAGACTGGAATGAACTTAATCCCCCCCCCCTCTCTCTCTCTCTCTCTCTCTCTCTCTCTCTCTCTCTCTCTCGCTCTCTCTCTCTCTCTCTCTCTCTCTCTCTCTCTCTCTCTCAGCTGCAGCTGTGTGTTTGCAGAATAACAGTAAAGTTCAGATTAGTGTTGGGCAGTAACAATCAGACAATCACATCATTTTCAATCTTATCTAATATCTCAATATTTATGTATTTTATGCATCTGGTTTAAAATGTGGATTTATTTTTCCCAGATTAATTATTTGGCCATCGCTGTTAGTTTTTTTTATTAGCAGACACTTTTATCCTAAGTGACTGAGAGACCATTCAACATTGTATTGTCTTAGTTGCCAAGTAAATATAATTTAAAGTTTAATTCAGAAAGTAAAATATACATTTTTCCTGAATGATTTTACTACACAGTGATAGACATTAATTATTCCCAGATTTACTTGAATCATGTTTATGTAATTATTTCATGCAGAAATGGCTATAAACAAATTCCCCAAAGGTTTTGAACGATCATGAAATGAATAATTTTATTCAGTCCATTAAATTAATTATTTGAAACTGAACGTTTGAACTGATTTATAGAACATGAAACTTTAATATTGTTTTTGCAACTGAAGTTTAAATAATCATTTAAAGGTACAATATGTAACTTTTAGATTTTCTGGATGTTAAGTCATATTAATATAAAATACACAACTTATAATGCTGAAAACACTGAACAGGAAAATGTTTGTGACTGTATGTTATTGGGGTTGTTTTCAGTAAAGCTCATGGATGGTGAAACAAGATCTGATTTCAACCATTTTGCCCCTCATTCAAATTTCTGGGGTGTTTTGTCAGTTTTTTGTTTTACATTTATGTAATTGACGCTTTTATCCAAAGTGACTTACAGTGCATTACAAAGCTATACATTTTCATCGGTACAGTATGTGTAGTCCTGGGATCGAACCCTTGACCTTTTGCACAGCTAACACAACACCCTAGCACTGAGCTATACTTCATTTATACCTCAAACTTCTTCTCTTCTCTTCTGTTCATTTTTTATTCTTTTACTTTCTACTTTACCGTCTCTCTCTCTCTCTCTCTGTGTCTTTTCATTAGTCCTCACTGTGTCGGATCTTCTTCTGGACACGAGCGTGTTGCGTCATGAGTAATGCAGATCGCAACAGTCTCAGTCTCTTTACAAAAGAGTTACGCTGCAGGAAACCCTCGCTCAATCTCACTCTTTATTTGTTTGTCCCTGCGCAACAGCTCTGTGTGTTTGTTTAGTTTGCGACGGTTTATTTGTGTTGCAGCGTTGTTGCGATGCTGGCTCACCGCTTCACGCTTCACTTCTGTGAGGGAATGTTACAAAGTAAATACACAAACGCTCGCACAGACGGCACACCGAGCAGAACTGCAGCCAGAGAAGAAAGACAAACACACACACAACACTCCAGCGTATTAGATTATTTCCGCTTGTTTTTTCATCCGAACTGTCTTTATTAAAAGTTTATTTTGCTTGTAAAATCTGTGATGCTTAATGTGAACCGCAGCGCTCGCTCACGGCGTCTCCACTGTTGTCTTGTGTTTCCGCAGGTAAACGGCCGCACCAGTGTCAGATCTGCAAGAAGGCCTTCAAACACAAGCACCACTTGATCGAACACAGTCGCCTGCACTCGGGAGAAAAGCCCTACCAGTGCGACAAATGCGGCAAACGCTTCTCGCATTCCGGCTCGTACTCGCAGCACATGAACCACAGATACTCCTACTGCAAGAGAGAAGCCGAGGAGCGAGAGGCGGCGGAGCGGGAGGCGCGGGAAAAGGGACACCTGGAGCCCACGGAGCTGCTGCTGAACCGGGCGTACCTGCAGGGCATGGCTCCGTCCGGATACCCGGAGCACCCGGAGAGAGAGCCCATCCTCAGAGACGGACTGAACGGGAGCATACGAGAACGCTTGAAGGACGTGGAGGGAACGTTCGCCAAGATGGGGCGACGGCGGGACGAGGAGTTCGAAGAGGAGGAGGAGGAGAGCGAGAACAAAAGCATGGACACGGACGGTGACACGATGAGGGACGACGAGGAGAACTGCGAGCAGTCCATGGACGAGAGCTCCGTGGACGGGAAAGCCGAATTCAAATCGGATCACGAGGACGTCGCGGAGGACATCGCGGTTTAGCGATGTTTTCGTTCAGGGGTGCGAGAAGCTGCATTATGCAAAAATGAAAAGAGGAAAATAAATAATGAAATTTTAAAAAATTGTACAGTATTATGGCCTAAAAAAAATGTGTGGTGCTACCATCTTAAAATCCTGTGTTCCATAGTATTTATAGCACAAACTAGTAACTTGTACAATAATTGCACTCTGCTTCTATAATCACTACGAAAATAAGAAAACTATTTGCCGATGTATATTTATTATACAGTACAGTGTTAAAAAAGAATCTGCAGCTCACGGGCTGTGAGCCGTCAGTATTTAATGCTCAGTGTTTCTGCCCTTACCACACATATACTGATACACACACACACACACACACACACTGACACACACTTTAAGGCCTAATTTATGTGAAGGAACGTGACAGTATTTGGTTTGTTTGGATGATATGAAGTCTTAAAGAGACTGCTGAAGAGAGAACGAGCAAAGAAACAGGCGAGGGGTCAGATGAAGCCTTTGTAAGGTCGTTGCCTTATAGACAAACCTGTTATTCAGCACGTTTCTGAAGTGCCGACCCCGTTCAGCTCGTTCTCTCTCTCTCTTGGCCAAGCAGCTCTTTAGTTTACAATGATGTTTGTGCAATTTTCTTCTTCTCAGTATTACACCAAACCAGAACCGCATCTTTTTATTTGTAGATTTAAAGAACATCTTATTTATGTGGCCCATTTTTGTATCTCCTGATTTTATTTATTTCATACTGTACAGTACAGTATTATAGTTCTCAATAAATAGATCTATTTTAGTAAAATGGAACATGAAGTTAATGAGAGCATTTATTGTGTTTACCTTAATTGTGAAATGCAAATGATTTGTTTTTCTGTTCTTTTATTTTCCAGTGACTGGAAATTCCAAAATTTGGAAATTTTGATACGATATTGTAAGATCACTGTATTTTCAACTGAACGACGTAAAAAATTAACATCCGCTTTGATGTTTAAAGCGGAACGGGGACAGTTGAGTTCAATGTAAGATAGCGTAACGGACGAGACACGACAACCTTTCCTGAAAATAATATGTCTTTGTAAGAGTATTATGGATTTTTTCATTTGTAATTTCTCTTGGAAATGACCATGCTCAAATAAAAGTAGCCAAATTAAAGAAGTTTTTTCCAAGAACGCCACTGTGTGAACGTAAGCGTGTGTGACCGTTTGATGTATCGCAGGTCCTCCATATAGTCATGTGTTTTTGTTTTAGAGGACACACACACACACACACACACACACACATCATTATAATCTTCTGTCTCAAAGCGGCAGAAATTTCACCTTTCAGAGGTGATTCACAGCCTTCATCATTAGATATTCAACAACTTCACAGTCGATAAAGACTGAGCAGGTTTTCAATGAACTCTTCAAATAAAGAGCAAAGAACCTGTCGAACAAAGCCACAGAGAGAGAGAGAGAGAGAGAGAGAGAGAGAAAGAGAGAGAGAGAGAGGACAGTGAAGCTTAATGTGTCTTCAGTTCTTACAGCATATGCATATGAAAGACAGATCAAATATTTTCACACAGAAGATCGTCTCTATATCTCCTTACCTGATCAACTGATGATACATCTACACTTTAAACTCTATTCACTGTTTGTTACAATGTTGCCAAAGCATGAAATAAAAAAACCACAATTATCACAGGAGCAGAATTAAATTGTGCTCAACTAAAAAAATATATAAATACATCAAATATTAAAACTTTCCCTTTTGAATGTTTATACTTTTGATTGACGTGTAACAAATGCATCTGGAGACTGGGGCTAGTTGTCACCCTTTTAACTCCAGTGAATATTTCTGTATATTTACAAACCTTAAAGCCTTTACAAAATATAATAAAATAAAACAACCTACTTAGCCAATGAAGCGTTTGCACTGTAATTACCCATTGTGTTAGATTGCAGAAGATATAATAAAATATTCAAATTAAAATCTACATTCATTATTTAGTTGATTTGAATGTGTGCCATTGTGATTTTTTGTGTTCACCCATTTTCACGTAGATAATCATTTCAGTTTTTAAATAAAGAAATGTAATATTTCAAAACCAGAATCTAACATCACTAAGAAAGCACAGCTACAAGAATAAACATTTGTGCATGAGGATTTATGTTTTCTGTGTAAACCAGCACCAATATTTATATATTGCCTTAGGTCTGGGTTTTTAAACTCACATATAATGAACCTATAGCAAGGGACCCCTTTACTAAAATATATATCAATACAATTTATAAAAAAACATGTGTAAAAATAATTTAAATGATTTTAGTACACAAATATAAATGGTATATTCATAAATATTTACAAAAACTAATATATTAATATTTTTTATTTTTATTCAAGAGTGAAGTAAATCATCAGCTGTCCAGCACAGATGAGAAGCTCATGATGATGTTTGAGAGTTTGAACAGTAGAGCTGAAGATCACAGGTGCTTACACAAAATACTCAAATACTGTCATGTCCACTATTTTAAAATGTGAAATAGTTTTAAAGGGACATTTCACAAGACTTTTTTAAAATGTTAAATAAATTGTTGGTGTCCCAAGAGTTTGTGTGAGATGTTCTAGCCCAAAACATTATAGATAATTTAATATAAGATGTTAAAATTGCCACTATAAAGGTGTGAGCAAAAATGTGCTGTTTTTAAGTGTGTCCTTTAAAATGCAAATGAGCTGATCTCTGCACTAAAGGCAGTGGCATAGTTGAATAGTGCAGATTAAGAGGCTGTATTATTAGATCCCCTTATGACATCACAAGGGGAGCCGAATTTCAATTAACTTTTTTACATGCTTGTAGAGAATGGTTTGCCAAAACTAAGTTACTGGGTTGATCTTTATCACATTTTCTAGGTTGATAGAAGCACTGGGGAGCCAATTATAGCACTTAATCATGTAATAAACTTTGATAAATAAGTATAAATGTATTGTAGCATAAATAATCAAAATAGACCACATTATATTTGATAGTGTTTATAAATGAACTATTGTAAAAATAATTCTGACACACAGCCGATCAACAAGACTCAAACATCTCTTGTTCCCAAGTCTTGCTGGAATCACACTACTGTCCAAACTTTTTGACTGATTTTAATCATTTGCTGGCTGTACAAATCTGTGTGTGTGTGTGTGTGTGTGTGTGTGTGTGTGTGTGTGTGTGTGTGTGTGTGTGTGTGTGTGTGTGTGTGTGTTTGAGGGTAAAGACTTGGGTTTAGGGGTAGGGTTTGGATTGGGTTTCAATAATGGTTAGGGTTAGGAATCCTGTTTGATGGTTGGGGAGGGGATTGCATTACATCTATGAGTGTCCTCACAAAGATCGCTGTACACACTGTGAATGTGTGTGTTTGGGTGTGTTTGGGTGTGTGCGCGCGTGTGTGTATCTGAACACTGATTAGATGTCTTCTCATGACTCTGACTGCAGGTTCTCAGCTGGACATCAGGAACATCCTTCATTATGTGTATCCAGTGGAGCAAAGCTGTGATCGTGTCATACAGGTTATAATCATACTGTATCTGTTTACATTACACACACACACATTTATATTACACACACACACACACACACACACACACACACACACAAACACACACACATTTACATTACATTTATGCATTTGCCAGATGCTTTTATCCAAAGTGACTTTTTGAATTTGAATTAACATAACATATTAAATGATATAGTTTAGTGCTGTTGGTTAGTAGCCTAATTTTTCTAATATATAATTATGTAAAATGAATGTATTTTTATAAAATGTCATAACTCCCCAAAGCACCATCTCATGTGACCTCACAGCTGTCTGTCATGAGAACAGTCAGTGATTTAATCTTTAATCTTATTTATTTACATTTAAAGTACACATTCCAATACTTATATATGCACTGACAAATTGTGTGTGCATGTGCGCGCGCGCGCACGTGTGTGTGTGTGTGTGTGTGTGTGTGTGTGTGTGTGTGTGTGTGTGTGTGTGTGTGTGTGTGTGTGTGTGTGTGTGTTTGTGGGTATAGTTTATATTGTGTTGTATCTGATGTCAGTCTAATATGTTTTAAACTCTGTGTGGACACAGAGATCTGCAGTAAATCTCTTTTCATTTCTTTCTACTATATGTAATTTTTTAAGGCGAAGCATTTACACACAGCCGCTGGGGATTAGGCCTTAATGACAGAAGTTAATTATATTAAGTGTAATTTTTAAAAACAGTTCATGAACTGCAAATTATAGTTAAGAGCCCCTTTAATGTGCTTCATGTTAATTACATGTCTTAATATCACATAAAAAATAAAGAATCCAAGGAAAAAGAGATGGAAAAAAACAATTTATGGGTAATGTCATTCATCACTCGGATTACAGCGGTAAAATATACACTCATTTTAATTCAAAGCCTTTACTGAGCTTTTATACGTGAATAAACTCTGATCAATTCAAGTATTAGGACTTATATTCTCAGCTGTAATATTTATTTAATTACACATTATTTAAGCATTTTTTTGCTTTATATATTTGCTCATATATAAGTGATTTAACATGCCTGATCTTACAGTATAAATATAATTGTTGTAAATTTGGTAGACATTTCAAGCACATAATAATAAATCAAATGTTTCTCTCTCTTTAATTTCTCTCTATTTTTTATTTGTGTGAAACAGAAAGCGTCACAAACGTCCAGCGGCTCATTATCGTCTCATAATTAACCTCCAGACTTTCTCCTTCTTTCCTCGTCGGTTATGAAGTTTCACTCTTGAGAGGCAAAGATACTCTCGGCTCGCTCAATTGAAATAAAAGAAGAGAAAAGGTCTCGGCCATTTTGTTGCTTTGAAACCTTAATCTAGAAAAATTCAACTTTCCTTTATCCTTTAATACCAGATCAAAGAGCCGAGAGCGAACCGATTCCAACCCCGTCCATTATAGAGAAAACAGCAGAAAGGCTTTGAGAAGAAAGTGTGAAACGTCCTCACACAAAAGGAAAGGTTTGGAGGCTCAATTACTCATTTATTCACCGGCCTAATTTTATGCGTATCTCATTTGCATGTCATTTTTGAGGGCGAGGCAGACATTTCCACCGGTAATTATCCAGCCAAATACACGAACCACCCGAGAGCCGCGTGTTCGTCTGCGGGCACTGGTGTGGTGTCGGTCAGCATCCACGCGCTGTTTTGATGTGAGTTTTTATTTGTAGATTCGCTGCAATCAGTTTGTGATATGTTAAAGACTCCGGCCGGATTCTGTGTTGACCTCCCGGAGAGATGAACATCAAATGATTCAGCTCACCGTCTCCTTCATGAAGATCTTTGAAGACCTGTGAGATGTGATGTGCTTTAGATCTGGACCGAGTCCAGGACAATCATTTCTTCTGCATACTTTACTTGAGCGGTTTTGCTGGAAATGTTTATTTGTTTGTGCTTGCATGCGGTCCACTTCTTTAATTCTTTCATTTCGGTGCAAACGGCGATCTGGCGTGAAGCCACGTATCGATTATGAAAAGTCAGGGTGATTAAAACAGCAGAATGCGTGTGTGTGAAAGAGAGAAAAACTAAACAGGAGAAAAGAGAGAAAGAAAAAGCCACAGGAGTCAGAGACCTCCTCCGGTTCCATCACTTGTAATCATCTCAGATTTTGCTCAGAAACACTCGTGAACTTGCGTGGGAGTTGTTTTTACTTCATTAAAAACTCACGAGAACTCTCACGCTGCAGAAACCAACCCTTAACACTGAAAAAACAAGCAAAAAATAAATAAACTTCATAATGGAATTGTTTCCTCAATCCTCAATTTGGGAAGCTGGTGATTGGTTGAAATGATGGGTTCTGATTGGTTGGTTCTGTGTACCTCACTTATAGAGCTACCAAATACCCAAAGAGAGAAAATGTCCATAAAACCTCTAACCTTATAAATATGAAGTAAATATTTAAATATATTTTATCAACTACTTCATATTCAAATTGAAGCATTTAAGGGGGACATTTCATGAGATTTTTTTAAGATGTCAAATCAATCTTTTGTGTTTCCAGAGTATATGTATGTGACGTTTACGCTCAAAATATTATACAGATAATTTATTATAGCATGTTAAAATTGCCACTTTAGCAAAAATCTGCCATTTTGGGGTGTGTCCTTTAAATGCAAATGAGCTGATGAAATGCAAACACTGATCGCCATAATGGTGCTTTGTTGCTGTCAATTTTTTTCTCTCTCTGCACTAAATAGTAATAGTGTAGATAAATTAAGATTAAGGGGCTTAAAATAGATAGATTAAAGTTATTAGTGTAGATTAGATGCAGATTAAGGGACGGTGTTATTATAAAAAGATCCCCTTCTGACATCACAAGGGGAGCCAAATATCAGGGAGCTATTTTTTCACATGCTTGCAGAGAATGGTTAACCAAAACTAAGTTACTGGGTTGATCTTTTTCACATTTTCTAGGTTGATAGAAGCACTGGAGACCCAATTATAGCACTAAAACATGAAAAAAATAATAACGATCTTTTGGTTAAAGCCTGAGCCACCTACCATTGCGCAATGGACACAAAAGATAAGACAAGTTTATTTAATGGAACGGTTGCCAGCACAAGTGCAAATAAAAACCCCAGCTTTTGAATGAAGATGGGATCCAGTTATTGACTTTCTGAAATAGGACATTAAATTGTATATGTTTCTGATTGTATATAATGTATGAAGCCCAGTCTCGGGACAATGCTGCATTCTGATTGGCTGAGAAATGTTTCATGGGTGTTGATTATTTTTCTGTAAACCGCACACCTAACTTGTCAAATGTCTTAAAAATAGGCACCAGAGCAATGTTTGTGGTAACCGTGGTATAAGCGAAATAATTGACCCCGGTCTTTTGAATTATTTGAAAATAATGCACACCTGCGGTGTAACGGCATTACCAACTTGGTGTGCATTATTTTCTTATAATTCAATGGCCCGTCGTCAATTATTCCTTACATAATGCACACCAAGGTGGTTATGTGGCATGACACGGGTGTGCATTATTTTCAAATAATTCAAAAGACCTGAGTCAATTATTCCTCTTATACAACGGTTGCCACAAACATCACACACATATATTATGCAAAAAAATCTGTTTTGTTTTGTATGCGATTAATCGCGATTAACTCAATAAACTGCGATGTCAAAATCTTCACGAGGTTAAGATGCTTTTTATCTCAATGATGAGTTTTTAATCCAGTAAACACGCAAACACAAAACTTCTAACTTGAGTAACCGATCACATCTGATTCATATCTGATTGAGTGGGTCAGACGGTGAAGGACTGAAGATGAAGATGATGCAGTTGTTGACCTCAGCATTCAGTCAGTGATTCAAACATTTGAGCCCAGAGGGACAAGCAGTCAAAGTCTGAGTCGACTGACGGGTGGCAGGTCACAGTCCAGTGTACATATGGGCCTTTATAAGCTTTATTAAATCATGTGCTCTTACAATAAACCTGACGTGACCTGACGCGATGTTTCACTGTAGCTGACCAATGGACATGTCTGATCTGTGTTACATATGTGTTGGTATTACTGTCCATCTGACATCTGTACGAGACCCACAAACTGTCAGCGTACGATCATTCTGTCCTATCGAAGTAAAGCTCAACCCATGACGCACGCCAACCCGAGAAACAGATAGGATTTAATGTTCAGTGACAGGAAAGATTCAGATTAAAGTTTCCTTGCTTTCTCTTGATCCATATTCATCTGGCTGGAATATTACGCTTCAAACTTCTTAGGTTGGATCTCATCTGTGACAAAATGCATTTTAATCTGCTGTGAAATCAAATAAGATCATCTTTTGACTTCATCTTCTCAATGAGAGGTCACAGTATTTGTTTTAATATAGGACAATCATTTGGATTAGCATTTCTTTTAATTAGTTGTAGAATTCCCGGGAACGTTCTGGGGAAGTCCGAGTGCCCAAATCCACTTAAAGAGACACGCACGCCTTTAATATGGAAATCATAGGTCTGCAAAAATCTGATGCTTTTATTAAAGAAATGTGGCCCGAGGCTCGGAGCCGGCCCACCGCTGTGAAAACACACTCGCCAGCTGAAACAAACAGTTGTTAAAAAGGATCAATGCGTTTATATCCGGCAAGATGAAAAGCTAATTGACATGAATAATTTATTGTGATGGGATATTTTATATAAATCAAACAGTAGGAGAGACAGTAAAAGCAAATCTTTCACATATTAGGAGGACGTGCGAATATTCATAAGAAATGATTTGGGCGTCTTTAATCTGCTGTCTGAAGGTCAGTGAACTACATTCACCGGTTGACACATGCATGCAAAACTCTGAAGAGCTATTAGAGATCTATAAATGATTCAACAGCCGGAGCGTATCACACCGCCGAATAATATCATCTCATTTACCTTCATAAAACTCTTTCACCATACACACACACACACAGTGATGGAGGTGAATATAGACAGGTTTATCTTTAAAGACCAGAAAAAAATCACATTCATGTAAAAATTGTTTCGTTCTATTAAATGTGATTCGACAAGATGCTCAATCTGTTGTTGTCACAGGTGTGTTACATTTGAGATTATTTGGTTAGTTTTCACACATTTCACCCTGCCTGTAAAAAAACAGCATTTTTAATAATTTTCTGGTGAACTCATCGTACATAATGTTATTATTTATAAGTATGGACGGCGCTTTGGTCCATTTTAATGGTTTTGAAAGTACTTTCTAAATAAAGTTGAGTTGAAAATATAATTTTCATTTCTTTAATATTGACTAAGATCATGAAATCAATGTGAAATCAAACTTTGAATCTCTAAATCTCAACATTAGATTATGAGATTTCATCCTGTAATAACACTCCAGCTGCAAACTTTCAGGAGTGACAACCACATTTAAATGCAGGAGTGAATCCCATTAATTATCATAGAACAAGACTCACTCCCAAAACTGGGATGATTGACACAGAGGTAACCATAGCAACGATCTGCCGTCTCGCGTGGTTATCATTCACAGCTTTGACCAAAATAATATTCCAGCGTTATGTTTTGCATTAAACATAATATTTTGCATCTTGGCATTATGTGTTGTATGCATTTGTGAGGCTGCTCCAAGGCGCACTGTCTTGAAGTGTTGCCAGGTCCTCGTCTTTTTGTACTAACTGTACATACCGTTGTGGCGCTTAACCATTTATGGCTTTTGGCTCATGAAGCGAACAAGTTTTTGGCGATATTAAAGTGAGAAGCTGCCGGTCCCGATGTTTTGATTATTGAGGTAAAGCATTTGGATTTATTTCGGTTATTTATTATTGGATTTTTATTATTGGAGATCTGGCAACACTAGTCAAGAAATGCTCGTGCCTTTGTCTTACAGCGCATTCACACGGGGCGTAAGGGTTAACGCTTAACGGAAGGCTTGTCTGAAGCGTGGCCAACAGCCAATCACAGTGGCCGCTACACATGCTCCGTTCTTCCATAAACGTAATTGGCTGGCTCTGTCTAGGTAATTTGCATAAGGCGATCTGATTGGCTGACGCACGCATTGCCGCTTGAAAAGTTGAGAAATGTTCAACTTCTGCCGCGAGCAACGGCACTGACGCCGCGCCGACGGATCCACAATTCAGTTCGGCAACGCATGACGTCATCCATTAAAAGTGAATGGGAAGCGTCAACGCTGACGCCCCGTGTGAATGCGCCGTTATTCTGCACCGTGCATACTTTTTTCATACTTTTTAATTCGGTTGTAGAATGCAATTGTCAGTCCCGTAAATGACTGAAGTGTGTGTGTACAGAACAGGATTAAGCACTAAAAGGTGAAGTGAAAACCGAATTGAAATGCAGTGATTACGAGGTCACGGACAAGATCACATTTTATTGTAAAAGATGTAAGACATAAATGCAAACCTTAAATTATTCAAAATGTTCTTCATGACAAAGCTCTGCTATGTGTGACTCTCTACAGATTTAATAGCTGGTTTCGTGCTAATGGGCATCGCTTTAGAAACTTGAACTTAAAACCATAAGGTTACCCGCCAAACCGACAGACATTTGAGAGATGTCAGAAGGAAATGACACAACTGAATTGTTTCTCAGTTGGGATGAAAGACTTCTATTCTGTGTTTTTACACAAAGCCGACTCTTATGTTGCTGAACTTTTGACAGCTCTGCTCAATATCTCCTCATGTTTTGGTGACAGCATTGCAGTGGGTGAATTCTTCACATTTCTCCGTGTTTCTTGCATTGAGCGTCTTTGTTCAAACCCTCCCATGGTGCTCCCTCCTCAACCTCGAACCCTTGCCCTGCGACTCCTCTAAAACTATTCACCTCCGTCCTCCTCGTAGATGACGTGTCTTTGATAAATGAGGGTCTCCTCCTCACCCACGACGTGATTTTGGAATGTGGTATTGCGTGTCGCGGCTCTCGGGGAATGAAACGATTGGGAGCAGCGGCTCTCGTAGGCGAACGGCGTGTTGAAGTCTGGGTTCTGTAAGAAACAGGATTGTTTGCAAACGTAGTGCGTGTTTGTTGATGTGGGTTGTTGGGGAATCCTCGCAATTCACCATGACGTGACCGAAGAATCCAGCAGAAACTGACCAGCAGTAGTCCATAGAGAAACAGATCATGCAGTCTTATTTAAACCTCTGTAGTCTCTGGACTAGAGCACCATTAACACCAGCATAATTAATTCAGACTTTTTTCAGTGAATAACTCTCAAATGATCTGAGATCTGTCAGTGAAATTATTCAGCAGTTATAAATAAGAAAAGTCTTACTGTGCACGTACAGCTGAGCGATTGCATGCAAACGTAAACCTTACTGTTTTTAACAGTGCTGCTACATCAGATTTTGTCAGTTAATGGTGTCAATTATTTAAAAAATATTTTCCATAGTTGGATTTTAGAATTCCAGTACAGAGAAATCATAATGCTGTTTTTCCTCATAAATACGGCAACCCATTATCACGAAATTGCGTACTTATAGTCACGTAAATTTGTGAGTCTTGTACATGACACTGTCATGTTTTTCCAGCTTTTTGCATGAACATGTCACGTATTTCTGTATATGTGCCATTGTCACGTATTTGTTACTCAACTGTTTTGTCCTATTTTTAAACCATTGTCACTTCGGTTTAGGGTAGATTTACATAAAATGAGAACACTTTCCCAAACCCAACTTTAACCCTAATGCCAGGCGACAATGGTTTAACAATCATAAAATATAAAAAATAAATCATAAAAAAGGTACTTAAAGTGAAATCCTAACACAAGCACCAAATCTAACCCTAAACCGAAGCGTCAATGGTTTATAAAATATGAAAAAACAGTTGAGTAACAAATACGTGACAATGACACATGAACCGAAATACGTGACAAGTTCATGAAAAAAGGCGGGAAACCGTGTCAGTGTTACAGAAAAGACAAGTTTACGTGACTATAGGTACATAATTTCGTGAATACGTACATGAAAATTTTAATAAAATAAATCTAATTTTTTTCTAGAGCTGTCCTTTCACCATGTGTTTGGTATTAACTTATTCCCCGCCAGCCATTTTTTGGAAAGTTGCCTGCCAGCATTTTCTGTTTCATTGATTTTAAGGTTTCACAAATTAAAAAAAATATTTACATAAACAAATCCAAATATATCAAATGAAAGAACAGACCATCTTCTTTCAAACAAACAATAAACAAACAAAAAAAAAACATCCTATCTATATTTTTTCTGCTTATTAACTTTTAAATATTGGTATTTTTCTTTAAAAAGAAAATCATTTCAGCAAAATAATTGCTGAAATAATTGCATTTTTGTGAAAGAATTTTATTAGCAATCAGATTCAGAATGATTATCAAAACATACACAGAGTTTAAAATTAATAAATAACTTTTTGGCTTCAGTTTTTTCATAAATCGTGTCAGTGGATATTCGTGGTATTGCAGATTAACATAAAATTAATCAGGAACACGTTTTTTTCATGCAAATGTTTTCTCTTAATTGACTAAATAACTTGTCAATGGCGGGGAAAGAGTTTTAATGCTTCTGGTTTGTGCATTTTAATTCACCAAATTCCTGCAAAGTATTTTGTCTATAGGGTTTCCAACAGTCCTGTATTAGCCGGGATGTCCTGTATTTTGGGCTAAATTGTTTCCTGTTTTTTGACTGCTACGCTAATCTAACCAGTGACTTATCCAACAGGCTTGTTCGACTTAACGAGAAGCTGATGACATGAAAATCCCATGAGAGCGATATGACAAAGCATACAGAGTAGACTGCTATCGAAATGCTCTCGCGGTACTTTCATGTCCAACACCTTTTATCCAATCACAGACCCCTTCAAGCCCAACCCATATATGTTAAATGGGGTCATATAATGCGATTACATGTTTTCTTTTTTATAAAATGTTTTTTTAGCTGTGTGTGCATGTAAATCTCAATCGGAAATGCCCCAATGCATTATTACATGGGACATTCACTCGCGTCTGATTCACAGCCTCTAAGTGTGTTTTAATTATTTGTTTAAGTATTTGATGTTGACTCTGCCAAACTGCAGCTTACAGGATCTGTTATTTTTAGTTGGTCACATGTTAGATTAACATAAAGTTATTTACTAAAAATGCCAAATCCTCTTGGTAACACTTGAAGGGATAGTTCACCCAAAAATCACTCTCGTGTTGTTACAAACCTGTAAAAATTTCTTTGTTTTGATGAACACGAATGAAGATATCTTGAGAAAGTTAGGAAAATTGTGAAATTTGTTACTAGTAACAATGGAATAATTACTAGTCCCTATTCCAATAAATACTGATATCTAATGAATAAGCACTAGTATATATTTAATAAATACTAGTATCTAATGAATAAGTACTTGTATCTAATTAATAAGTATTAGTATCTAATTAATAAGTATTAGTATCTAATAAATAAGTACTAGTATATATTTAATAAATACTAGTATCTAATGAATAAGTACTTGTATCTAATTAATAAGTATTAGTATCTAATAAATAAGTACTAGTATATATTTAATAAATACTAGTATCTAATGAATAAGTACTTGTATCTAATTAATAAGTATTAGTATCTAATAAATAAGTACTAGTATGTAATGAATAAGCACTATTATCTAATAAACAAGCACTACTATCTAATGTTTAGGTACTAGTATCTAATGATTAAGAAATAGTATCTAATCAAGTAGATACTAGTAACTAAAAAATAAGAACTAGTAACTAAAAAATAGATACTATTAAATTTAAATAAAAAAAAATTTAAACGGCTTGCCATAGTTTGTTACCAAACCAATCATGAGCACCATTCACTTCAATAGTAGGAAAAACAAATACTATGGAAGTGAATGGGGCTCATTTTCGGTTTGTTTACAAACATTCCTCAAGCTATCTTCATTCGTGTTCATAAGAACAAAGAAATTTATACAGGTTTGTAAATAATGACAAATGTTCATTTTGGGTGAACTGTCCCTTTAAAGAAAAACTCATATAAAAAGTCAAATTCTTTCATCATTTATGGCATTGAGTTCTGATATACAAAACAAGTTTATTTAAATCTTAAGACATGTTTTAGACAGAATCGTTCTCTATGTTTTTTCTCATCTGTTAATTTGATTCATACCATATACTACTGGCTCTGTTAGAATTTTCGCAGTTTTCCATGTAGTAATTTGTAAAAATGAACGTGTGTCTGGCGACGTCCGTCTGTCTTAAAGAGAAGTGATCGTATGTGACAGTACAGAGCCTCCGTCATTCACCGGGCCTTATCCCATCAAATGCTTTTCACATCAAGATAATATTAGAAGCGAGTGCCGTGAGCGCGGTGAGGTCTGTGAGTTAATGCAAGGTGAAGCCACAGCGTCTCTCCCGGGAGCGTTTTGTTTTCCGTACCCACTCAGAGGGTCCCGGTGTGGCCCGCCAGGGATTCTACCGCCCGTGCACGGCCCGTTCCTCTGAGACAGAGAGGTGTTTTCAGTCTGTCTGTGAGTAGACACAGATAATTCAGGCCTGATCTCTCAGTTCAGCGGTAATGAGGGTGATTTGAAGAATGTTCACACATCTCCCAGCGCTGATAAATGTTATTATTCATGCACAGGTGCTGCCGCGTGCGTCCTCTGAATGATAATTAAGATAATCTGTCTCTTTCTTCCGTTCGCCTTTCACACGGATCACTTTGTTCTGCACTTTCTCGCTCCTCAATGGCGGCCCGTCTCCGGCCCGATCTTTTGTCTGCCGTTTTTCCCAGCACAAAACCGCATCAAACTACTGGGACTAAACGTATATTTTCCCTTCGGCTCTGCTGAATGCGTGCCAAGCTAAATTCGAGTCAAAATTATGGGTGATCAGCCTGTAGTATTTGTTCATGTGCATTCGTATTTGACTGGAGATCATTTAGGTATCGACTTGGTTATCTCCACAAATTCTTTTAAACAATTAAATGAGTCATTTCGTAAAATATTCCCTGGTAAGAAATGAATGCCTAAAGGATGGCTCAGATGTTAAGATGTTTGTTTGAGACATTGATTTGAGACAAACATCTTCATTTGATCTCAGTTTGCTATCAAGGAGAAACAACCGAGACGTTAAAGTAAGTTGAGACTCAACAAATGAATCACAAGCAGAACGCATTCATACTGCGCACAACACACAAAAAGAGCTCAAGCTAATTGCTCGTGTCTGTCGAAGACCATTTTGTCCAATGGTTGAATGCATTTACTGTTGTGTGTGTGTGTAAAGGTTAGTGTTTGTGAAGGGTTTTGTGTGTAATTACCTGAACTACAGAGACACTTCCCAGAGGCCGAGTGAATGGAAGTGTCTACTGTCAAACGGCCTCATTAGAAAGCAGCTCCATATCATTAATCTCAATGAAATCTCTCCTGCAGACCTCAGCTGAACAGGTTTGTAAACAATTAAGTTCAACCTAAACAGACCTGTCAGAGTTTAATAGAGTTCATGGGTTCTTCAGGAAAGCTTGAAGAGAAAAACAACCTCTTGGTTTCATATCAGCCGTCTTCTTCTGCGGTCATCTGCATCATAGTTTGTAGAAAACACAAATTAAACCACACCAAACATTTTGGTTCACATTATTACAGTAAAAAACTCCCATGATATTTCATCTTACCCTGCACCTCGAGTACCGGTTTGGCATCCTTTGGTGGTCCCGTTTCCTTCTCTGTCTGTCATTTAAAGGTGAAAATGCCCAAAAAATAATCTTGATGGGGGGCAAAAAAGTGTGGCAGGCCAGTAGATGGCGATGTTACCTTGTAAAGAAACACAACACGTCTGTGCACATATGCATTACTCTACAGAGCGATAAATACAAACAATCAAGACAACAAAAGCATCGAACAGTGTTGTTTAGATGGACAATAAGGTTGATTTATCACTTTAAGTGATTCTGGAATATAAAGCGACAACATTTTGTAATCTTTGTTGGAGAATTAATAATTAAGTTAATATCTTGAGCAGCACAAACACAGCCGACATTATTGTTTTGGTTATACTCGTGCATGACTATAGACTGTTTTAGCAGTAACAACATAAACACGCGACTTTCGTGGTCATCACGTAACTTCCGGTAAACTCTGCGAAGAATAAATAACAACAAAGTACTTTAAATGTAGTTTATTTATATAACAAGCACAATAAACAACACGTAGATTACATAGGAACGCAAAACATTTCTTATTTTCGACGAGGTATTTGTTCAGTTTCAACAACTAGTCAGACCATTAAACAAACAGAAACCGGAAGTAAAGTTCGGACCAGACGCTTTTCGCGTCACCGCACGTGCGCCCGATGAAACGGTCTATAGATTTGTGTGAGATAATCAGTGTGATCTTATGAGAATATGCGTCTATGTTAACATAAAGTGTTGTTGTACCACACGTACAGTTACTTACATTTTCACACTGAAAATTATAATATTAATGTGTTGACAGGACTAATACATTTATTATTTGTGTATTAACAGCTTTACAGATTTGTATGTATTTCTATTCATAAATATTAAAATCGCGGGTATTGGCGTTTCGTACTCATATTAATGACATGTTTTCAGTTGTATTATCTGATGTACTATTTATTTATTTAAGATAAAATATCTTTATTTATTTTAAGATTACACAATATTAAACAACACTACACTTTAAAGCCTTAAAATGAAAAACATTTCTGTAATCATTTAAACATTTTGTAATATTTAGTTTGTTTGCCATGACACATAAAAGGCGTTTTCTCCTATGCAATAATAATAACACCAAACACCACATACATTCACAAAAGATTGTGAAGAACAGATCCAAATTCAGCCCTTTATCCAGCAATCTTGATTCCAGTTCATATCAGTGACCGGGAATGTCAAATCTTGCGCATGAATTCAAATATTGCGCCTCAAGAAGCTTTACAACTCATTCCTTTACGGCAGTGATGTCAAACGCTGATTGGCTCTTGCCTGATATGTCACAGATTTGCGACATTGCCGTCTTTTAGTCGATGTACTTTTGAAATTTAAAATGTGCACAGACAGAAGCTGGATGAACATTGTCATGGATAAATAACTTTAATATTTCTCTCTACTTCATAAACTCTAGAGAGGGCCGCGACTGCAGGACATGCTATCGAAATTTCACAATAGGACTGTATTAGCGACGTTAAATATCTCTTGTTGCTATACAAAAAATGCTATATTGTTGTTATAAAATTTTCCTACATGTTTCTGTCAGTTACGTTACAGAATAAAAAAATACATAATGTATTATTCATATTTTTCTATAAAAAGAGTTTGTGTTTAGGGTACGATTTGTGGTATAGGGTTAGGGTGGTAACATTATCAATAAAATGGTTAAAGGGAAATTATACAGCAATCTTTATGGTATGTAAATGTTTTAAATTTTGTAGCTGTAAAAACGTAATAATGCTTTGATTAAATGTTACAAATATGTCTACATTGTGCACTTCAGCATCTATTTAAACGTACAAAAAGGTATGTTTTGTGTTTTTAAAAGTTACACATTATTACTATGTATTAACAGTGAGATTATAACACGTGCATCACTATCACATATTTGTTTTTATGTAGTTTTATATGCAGACAAAGCGTTTTTTATTAAAAACTTCCATTATCAAAAATAATCTGTTGTCCCAAACATCAGTAGGAGATGAGGTGGATTTTTCTTTTGGTTTCTATTTCTCTGACAATATATTGGCTGGCCCCTCCCACCCAACATAACTGTAGCAAGTGTTTCCTGATTTGCTGTTTGGTCAAAATCTTTGCACAGCAACAGAAAACTCAAAACTTCATGGTATTAAAGTCCTGTTAGAGCTGTTTCTATTCAGTTTTGGACGCTGCACGTTTGAAGATGTTTTGTTTAATCAGTGCATGTGTTTTTAGTAAAAGGATAACTTTCATCAGTAAAAGCAGATTTCACTTCTGATAGCCGGTAAATGACATACATATATTTGAATCATACCTTCTGGCTACTGAATGTCCTCACATGTCTTTAATAAGGATGGAGGAGCTTCTGCTTTTAAATGAGAAATGAGCCTCTACAGCAGTGACATCTCAGGGGTTAAAATTAAACACCACGCATCTGATATTTCAGAACTAGTTTAAATGATTTCAGAAGTTATTTATAGATAAAGTTTGATATTTTTTTACCGCTTGCACAAAACAGAATTGCAAATTGATTTAGGAACTCAACTGAGCCAGACAGGGTGCAGTCAGAAAAGTATATTTTATGCGTGTGGTGCTGCAAAAATAACACAGTTTAAATCTCTTTCCATTTTGCATCAGTTGTCGATTGAAACCAACAACCCACTAAATTATCCGTCCATATGTGAACACACTCTTTAACTCTCAGTGGTTTACAGTGTTAACCTATCAGCTGTCTTACTGTGTGTGCATACCGCCAGCGACTTTGTTGTTGTGTGTCGCCCGTCTCTTTCAATGATGTCATCAAGATCTGTTTCTTATTCTGGTTGTTTTAGTTACAAATGAGTAACCATCCAGATACTCCACTGATTCACAATTAATAAAATGACACGAAAAAGAAAGTCGTGCCATGGACACGAAAAACAATTTTTATAAATTTGTGCTGAATGACACGAAATAGACATCGGTGCTCAAGGCATGAATAAATTAATACAATTTTTCGTGACTATAACACAAATTTCCATGAGATCATGTTACTCTTTTTGATCCATAATAATGGCATAAGGGTCTCATCCAGCAAAATGATTGTCATTTTTGGGAATAAAAATAAAAATATGCACACGTAATTACGTAAGCACAGGAAAGGTCACGCCTCATGTGAAACGAACACTCGCAGACCATTTTAAACAATAAACTGACACAAACAATTAATTAGTATCATTCCACATACAACAACGTCAGAAAGCTCGTCTTTCTCCACACTTGTAAACACTGAAGCAGACATTTCACATACGTGGTGCGTGACCTTTTGACGTGATGATGCATTACGTGAGGTCGCGTTGGCGCATCACACGGCTGGTGCAAGACGAGAGGTTGTGGTTAAAAAGTACTTTTTTAATTTTTCTTGCCAAGAATGACAATGAATTTTTTAGATAAGATCCTTATGCCTTGGTTGGGATCGTTTAGAGCCCTTTGAAGCTGCGTTGAAACTGCAATTTTAGCAATTTTAATTTTGGGGTGAGTAAATTATCTAATTTTTTAATGAAAATGTAGTAATCCTTTAATTGAAATATTTAACCGATCAATAATATTTACGCCGTCTCACCGGCTGCTATCTGTTATGTGAAATCAGTATTGAAACTCATGGTATGATATCAGCACAGATGCGGGATACACGAGGGTTGGGTTTCACGCTCATCTCAGGATTTTCCAAGGGCAGAAATCAGAGGAAGCGAACTAATCAGGATCATTTTCAAAGGCCGATTGTTGAATCAGAGGAATGTCTTTGTTTCTGAATGCAGTTAAAGTAATGTGGATGTCCCTGAGACCGAGCTTGGCAGCGCTGCATGGGTAAAAACAGGAGGGGCGGATGAGCTTCATCTGGTTCAACTCAAACATCTGCACTTCTTTGGGAGGGGAACGCTTTCGTCCTGAAGGTTTGATTGAAACTTAGAAAGCGCAGGAAATACAAATACTCCTGGACGGGACGATGTGCGGTGATGTGCTGGAGACTCGCCGGCTGAACCACATGAAATAATTGGAAGCGGGTGCCTGCGTTTAAAGAGACACGGCCGCTTCTGAAGCTCAAAGGTTCAGTCTGCACGTCGCCGGCCGCAAGATGTGTTTTATTAATGGCTCTGTTTTACGTTCTCACTTTTCTTCTTAAATTGTTCGCCTTCGACGACATCAAGTTTTGATGAGAAAAAGTCTAACCCCTCCTTAAACGCTATATCTCCAGCTGGTTTTTTATTGAGAAACTATTTAAAAAGACTTTATTGCTTTACCACGGGAGTGAAGTTTGCTTGTTTGTGAAGTTATCATCGCAAGACGCATATTTTTGGACGTTAACCTTGTATAGAGTTAAATTAGGTTAAAGCCCCATCGGGTCTGTTTAGTGAAGTTATTCATCAGCTGGAGAAGTAAAGAGCTTTCTCCTGATCACTGCTTCAGGCCTGATGTTTTCAACCTGACCTGTGATGAATTGAATCGTTTCGAGCTTGATAATATCTCTAAATATTAAGCTCGGATATAAAAACTCTTTAGTGCCATTTTTGTTTATTTGGTGTATAATTTATTATTTAATTTGTACAATTCTGCTATTTCTATTTTTGTGTAAAGCCGCTTACAACATACAGTAAATATTTTGATAGATTTTTGAGTTGTAATTCCAGATAAACGCTGTCCTCAATCGAACAGTGCTGTACTTCAATATTATCATATTTTCATCTTAATTGTTGTAAAATTTCCTAGCTCATACATGCATTATAGTTTCAAAGGTTCTTGCTATCTTAACACGAACGCCTTCTGCTCTCAGCTTCTGGAAACAGTCCCGATTTAACCGTAATGATTTTCTTTAAAACCATCTCCAGCAGTCTGACTGACTCATCTTCAGCCCAGTAAAGCCGCTGTCACTTCACATCCAGCGTTCCCAATAACAAACAATAAATGGCGAGCACAAAGGCCGATGAAAATACTATAATTGACTCTGTGGTGCCACTTTATCATTAGTTCAGGCTTGATTCAGAGGCGTAATCTGCTTTGGCTGGTGAAGGCGTCTGCGCTAGCGGCTGAACGTGCTAATAAAGTAGCGAGCGCTAATGCTCAGCTAATGCACTTGTAATGGCTGCTTTTGAAAGCGGGAAGGTTTATCATTGCTCCGCACAAGAGGCAACAAATCTAAAACCTTTAACGAGAAATAATTAGGATCTATTTAAACTACGCTGACCACATTCTTAAGCTTGTTAACCGCTGCAGATACAATTAAAGGCTTTGAGACCGCTAAACTTAACCAAGAATTGTATTACCTGAAGAAACCATTAGTTTGTCGCATGCACACAAAGTTGAACATTTTCATTAAGACTTCTGCAAGCGCTTCGTAATCATCTCCACCAGTTAAAAATGTTAACAAATGTTATTATGCTATATAATGCTTAACACATCATTAGTCAACGTACGTAGATAGAAATGTCAAGAAACGTTGATTCATATGTTTTCATACGTACATTTATAGCTGAATCTACATGCACTAGTGATCTGTTGAGCATTACGCTGTATGATATTTGTTAATGGCTTATTAAATGAAAGTTATTATGAAGTTCTTTGCATAATGACACACATTTTAAAATCCTAATTATAAAACGGATTAAACTCTTTTGCATGGCAACCGTGAAGCGTCTATATTGACTAATAATCTATAGTATGGATTGCAAGAATTATTAAAAAAAAAAATGTATAAAGATCGCTGATGTTTAAGAGATACAGCAGTAGTCATTTTACCAGAGTAAATCCCTGTAAAAACTGACTGACTGACAGCATGTGTTTGACCCGTGCAGACACGCAGATCGAGCTAAAATGACTTCAGTCTGTGTACTGTAAAACTCTGCACTCTTTAATTTCTTCACAGACTTTAAGAGTAAAAATCAGGTCAACCTTTAAGATTTATGCGCAGCTGAAATTAATGGTATGCTATTTTTACACTGAAGATAGACTGTTAATTTGATATGACCTCAGTCAAAGGCGCTGAAACAACAAACTCTTTTACTTCTAAAGACATAGCGATCACGAACAGGCCGGCGTCTTATCTCTACGCACACGGGCCTGAATAAAAACAGCTCTTATTTCTCTTAGGAACTGTGCTTTTAAGAGAACAAATGCAAAAACCACTAAATGCCACCTTCGTCAAAAATAAGTTAAGGATGATCTCGGCCTGTACATCAAATAATTTCGCTTCAAATCGACTAAATCCCAGTCGCAGAAATACCAATTTGTTGACTTTTCTGAGAAGAGTAGAAATAGGTAAGCTCTTTAATACAATCACTGTTTATAGGGACCACACCAGACCCCCAAAAAGGATAAACACTTTAATTTTGCTTTAAAATTGACTGTAAAGATTAATAATAATATTCATGTTATATTAATATACATGTCATAATGACAGAGGTTTAATGATGAACAGATGCTTTTACATCACCTGTGATATTGCAACACAGTCTCACGGCAAGTCGTGTTATAGTAACGAAAATTTTTAATTAATTTATTAATTTATGTTTGATGACACAAATGTCCGCTGTTTTCGTGTCTCTGGAGATGAATGTCTTTTTTGTCCTTCCCAGCACGAATTTCTATCAATGGCTGTTCGTGTCTGAGGCACGACTTTCTTTATCGTGTCATTTTATATTTTGTTTTCTCATTCTTCTTTTCTACTTTTAAATCATTGTCGTTTGGGGTTAGGGTTAGTGACACGATAAAGAAAGCCGTGCCACAGACACGAACAGCCATTGATAGAAATTCGTCCTGAGAAGGACGAAAGAGACATTCGTCTCCAGAGACACAAAAAAACAGAAATTCGTGTCATCAAACACGAATAAATTTATCAAAATTTTCGTTACTATAACACAACTTGCTGTGAGATTGAGTTGGATATTGATACAGCAGTGAAGGTGGGCATAAGAGTCGTGCGTCCTTCACCATTTCCTAAACAACAGGGTCTTTATCTCCTTTAACACTCACTTTACTACTTTTTACTGCTCTGTCTGTTTTCAAAAGGTTGCACACTTTTGAGTGGACTCCTTCAACAGATCAAAACACCTCCATTTAATGCCTGGCAGTGATGCAGCTCTTCCTCTCTCTCTCTCTCTCTCTCTTCCGTAATTCCTCATCTTTTGATGTAGGTCACCTCAGATCGCTCTTCATTCTAACTGAACAGGTTGACCTTTAACCTTTCACTCTTGACCTGTCTGCATTCATCTGAAGATCGTCAGAGAGCTGTAGACTGTCACCGTTCTAATTACTACTGATTCATGAGCGCTCTCTCTCGCTCTCTCTCTCACCATGTGAGAGAAACAAACTTTATTTTACAAAAAAGGCCTAAAACAATGAAAGCTGGTGATATTTCACAGACATATATTATACACATTTTGTTTTTGGTCATAAACATCCGAACATTAGACATCAAGGATTAATTTTGTTTTATTTACAGGTCACAAGCATCTGTATGTTTTATTTTTTTGAAATCATTTATTTTCATATTTCTCACTGATAATGCAGATATTTTTACGGTGTTGCCATTTCAGTAGCCTAAATTAAGAGCAATACAACAAATACCAACATGAGGTAAAAATGTTGTTTCATTTTATATGATTTATTATTATTATCATTTGTATTATTATTAATAATACTCTTTCATTCTTCTGTTGCAATGTAATTCAGTTTAGATAAAAGCATCTGATAAATGCCTAAATGTAAATTTGGGTGTTTAATTGTACTTTTTTAAATGTAATGTGAATGTGTTCTGGACGAGTTTCACAAGGTTCTGGTTAAATCGGACACAACAAACTCTCAGTACAGTAAACACAACAACAACAACAGAAGATTAAGAGTAAATAAATGAACATCAGGAATCCTAAAGGTTAAATTCAGAGAGGTAATGACAGGTCTCCTGCTGGCTGAAGATTTCACACCTAATTATTTACAATAATACTTCATTAATATGCACAAAAGATGTGTGCTCAACAACAAAAAATCTTGTTGATGATTTTTAATTTTCCAAATGATGTTCATCAGTGCGCTGTTAATTATTTGACCATTTTAGAAACGGCAGTGCTTTCGCTGTCAACAAATTGATTATTAACACACAACAATAAACCAGCCCAAACTTTCTCATTGTTAAGAAATCATTTGTCTTTGGGAAGAGAAAACATTTGGTCACCAGATATTTTTAAACAAGGAAAGCGTCTGATTCTCATTGAAACGCTCATTAATAGTGGAATAATAATTATTTTGATTGGTTGTTGTTTTGCTGAATTTGTCTCTTAATAATAAATCCCAGAATTCCTTGCTGTTGTTGAATCTTCATTTAATTCTGATTGAGAAACTCGGTCTGACCCGAGCAGATGAAGACGACTTAGCCACAGATCATATATTGAGTTTTCAGAGAGTTTATTTTGACCACAGTAGAATCTCAAACATACATCAGAATGCATTATTATTATTATTATTATTATTATTATTAGTATATTAAATTTGAAAGTGTCTGCTTGTCATAATGACTCTGGGGTGCTCTGTATTAAAAAAATGTATGGCATATTTGATTTATTCAAACTGCTTTATTGAGAAATATTCCAGATGATTCCTATACTCTTAAAACCAATGTGTTAATTTTTGTGTTGTGTTTATCACATCTTGTGTTGTCCCTTTTATTTATTTGAACACAAAATCAACACGCAATTGACAAACAATGTGTTAAAAATTACCACATCTTTTCTTAAAGTATAATTTTCCTTTATCTATTCTAAATGTTTAAAGCATGTTTTCATATTTGAACTGTATTTTATTATGTAATGTTTCTTTCAGTACGTTTAACAAACTAAACCTATATGACATCATCATCTTCCAGGAAGTGACATCATTTCTTTGGATGAAAACACCAGCAGAAACATCAGTAAGATAGATTTAAGGAATTCTTTGATGTTTTGTGGTAGTATTTGATTTGTCCCTTTTGATAAAATGACAGAAACTTATGATAACGTATGATAATGTCAAGAAAGACTTAAATAAACTGACACGCTCATGTAATCCCTAACTGAGCAGTGTTGATTTTATTCAAACTGTTTTAGATCTAGTTTTACTATTGGTGGGCCGTGCATTTCACACCTAGTCGTTCAGTGATTACACCTCAAGGAATAACAGTCAAATTTTACTTTATTAAAAAAAGACACTACAAAATGAAACGCAACAAATATTATACAAGAAACCACTGTAAAAGTGTATTTTATTTTTGCAAAAGAAATTTAATAAATGGTTCTTAAAAAAGCATAATAACTGTTTTAAAGAATCAAAGTATAACAAATTACTTTGTATACAGTGTATTATTTAAAGATAATGCCGTTTATTAAATTACAATTAAAAAAGTGATATTCAAAAAATTCGGTAGCACTTTCTATGAAACTCATGCTTATAATGAATTATAACCCTCTTTATAATTATTTATAGGCAGTTATTACGATTCTATAAATATATTTATAAAGACACAACAACACCTATACCCCATTATAAAACAGTATACTTACATTTATAATATGTTTATTATTACTTATAAGTGATGCATTTGCATTTCAATGTGCATGCTCATAATCCACTATACACTGATTTATAAGTATTAATTACTCAGTCGTATACTTCATGAGGGTATTTATAAAAATGCAGCCTGAATTGCTATAATGATATTATATTATAGTTACTACTTACTTAATCATGCAGATTCACTTCTACATTATTTCAAATAACTGATTTGATTTATATTGTTATAACACTGTTATAAGTTAATGCAAACATTGGCCATTAACTTTTTTACTAGTATGTACATCGCAAATGTTTGTAAAGGATTTTTTTCGTTACTTTATTATAGGCATTTTTTTAATTTGCAAATAAACTATTGAACTATTCACTTTACTTAAATCCATCAATAATACATTTATAGGGGTTAATAACTGCATTATGAGTCATAATAAGTAACTTATAACATGGTTATAACAATACAAATTGAATCCATTATTTGAAATAGAACTAAATCTGCATGATTAATTAAGTAGTAACTATAATATAATATCATTATAGCAATTCAGGCTGCATTTTTATAAATACCCTCATGGAAGTATACGACTGAGTAATTAATACTTATAGATCAGTGTATAGTGGATTATAAGCATGAACATTGAAATGCAGGTGCATCACTTATAAGTAATAATAAATATATTGTAACTATACTGTTCTTGTAATGGGGTATACGTGTTGTTGTGTCTTTATGAATGTATTTATAGAATCGTAATACCTGCCTATAAATAATTATAAATGGGGTTATAATTCATTATAAGCATGGGCTTCATAGAAAGTGTACATGTTAAGATGAAGGCGCCTGCACTGTTCGTTTTGAAGGCCTATGCACATTTCTTTGACCCTGGCAACACATGATGTCAGCTGCTGACTAAAATATGATTGGATAATAAATATACACTACTGGAAGCAGCGCAACAAAGAGAAAAGCTATGAAATAAAGATAATAGACTATTATGGGATTAATTTAATACACATTTATGGAAAAATATATTAAAATATAAATCAGTGATAGTGTTTAGGCCAGCAGCAAAAGCTTTGGCCCTAAGGCCCACCACTGGCTCTTACATTAATCTAGTTTTAGATTTCGATAAGTTTAAGTCTGACCACAGAATGTTTCTGAAAGTCTGTAGAAATACATTTATGGGAAATTTTCAAAAGATTAAAGTCTGTAAATTACACGGGCATATGTTGTTATCCTTATTGGATTCTCTCTCGTGCATGTTGGAAGCAGATGTTCGTTCCTATTTAAGGTTAGGATAAAGTCTCGCATGGCTGAAGACTGTGTGCAGGCCAGACCACAGGTCTGTAGATCCAGGAGCGAGGATGTCTCTTCAAAGAGTCGTGCCAAGACTTCATTCTCCTCTCTGATTGGCTGCCGTCAGAAGGTTTGGCTCTCGTCTCTCTCCGGCAGTAATTTGTCTTGCAGGGATCACCACACTTTGATTAAAAAACACGACTGCAGGTTTAATCCGTCAGGCCAGCTGCTAAACTCAAGGTAGACTGAGAAACACGAGCAGGACACAACCAATGAGATAAATGTGGGAGCTGTTTTCTACCTAAAGTTGGTCAAATCCAAAATATCTTCATCAGAGCCGCTCAACTGAGAAGTTATGAAGCATCTTTTCATTTCCCAATAAAGGGACCAAAACTGTGGACTGACAAAGGATTTTCTTGTTTGTAAAACACGCGCGCACACACACACACACACACACACGCACACACGGTTTGGGCATGTTGTGGACTCAAACAGGTATTTTTAGATGATAACTTCAAAATGGATTCAAAAGTCATAAAATTAGAGAAAAGTGGAGATGTGATGTTCGATCAAGCACAAAATATATTTTATAGCAGGAATTTCAACATTTTCCATTATTTTCTCCCTCTTCTTTACAAAACACAGAGAGAGAGAGAGAGAGAGAGAGAGAGAGAGAGAGAGAGAGAGAGAGAGAGAGAGAGAGAGAGAGAGAGATGATGATTCTTTGCAGCTCATTTTTAAAAGAGAAATTTACTTAAAATAAAATAAAAATAAAGTAAAGTATTGTACAGTAAGTAATTATTTGCATGAGCGACAGTCCTGCAGTTCTCTGATGCTTTGAGCGACTGAAGGTGATTTTTATTGCTTTTGTCTTTGAAGCCTTTTTGTTTGTGGACACAAAGATAAAACACAGACATCTTTAACCATCATTTACATTAGGACATTATACAGGGCAGGAAAAAAGTTGATCAGATTATCATGTTGAAATAATTTCACTTCTTTTGGAGACAATTTTAAGTAAAATTCATCATGATTTTAGGAAACAGTGTCTGATGCTCTTACAGATTTCAAGAAAATAATAATTTAATAGAAAAAGGTTGCTGTTGAATAAATCATATTTCACCACATTTAGGGGTCAATAAATACTGTATGTGTTTATCATTAGCTATTGTCTATAATGTCTATGATAATTCATGTCAAATAAAGGCCAGAAGATTAGGAATGTTGTTATTTTATATCTATATTATTATTATTATTAGCATTAAATTAATTATAATGGTATGTGAGAATGTAAACTGGCTGTTAATATGATGAAACACAAAATAAGATGAACCACATTGAATCTAATCTGGGCTCTTATTGGCTGATTTTTATTTTTGGTCATTAGGTCATTCATTCAAGTTTTTTTGCTCAAATAATTATTTCTTCACATAATTCCAACAGATCAAATGTTTAAGTCAAGGGACACTAAACGTTTAAACAGTGATGTACAAAATCAGATTGAAGAAACACTTTTTTCAGACTGAAGCCTTATTCAGACGGGATTAGTTTTACAGGGGGACCTCTGAGAAAATCGTGCTTCTCAGTGGTCCTCTGTGTTTTTAATCCCGTCCGAATTGGCCATGTCTGTGTTTTTCTCTGACGACCTCCGTAAAAATTCCAGAGCAATTTATTTACTGTTTTTCACTGAACTCAGAGGTCCTCTGAGAAATTTAATCCTGTCTGGATGCAAATGTCTGTGTTTGCCTTCAATATCTTTTGAAAACGCGGTTCTTGACATGTTTTGGCCAACGTGATCTGCCGTAAGGTCTTACTAACGCCCATATATTGTACTTCCGAGCAGATATGGATGTTTTTATCCCATTCGGCAAAATAAAATAATTAAATCAAGACGACCTGAATATCAAACACTGTTAGGACTGGCCACTGTAATATCAGTAAAAGGTAAACTCAACATTATTTTGGGTTTATTATAAGCAGACAGTTATAGAAAACACGTAGGCTAACGTTACTTTAGTACGATTTGTAGCCTATAAGTTATTTTGATTTGTTAAAATTAAATTAATAAATTACATGTTCTGTCATAATTTAAACCTTACAAACACGCGTATACAGAGCACGTGATCATCTGCAAAGCCCAATGCATGAAACAGACACTCAGATCTTTGGAATAGCCTGCATCATTTAAATCCCGTCCCAATCGGTACGTAAAATCGCAGACGTCGTGGGGGACACGTTTTAACTCAAACGTCGTTTGGAAAACTAATCCTGTCCAAATAATGCTTAACTGAAGGAAGTCATAGTTGTGTTTGAAGACGTCATTCTTAACAGAATCAGTAATGATCAACAATGAAATCAATGAAAGGTCTAAAGTGAATTAAAGCTTTTGGCATTAGATGAGGTTTTCTGTGTAACACAAAGAGTTTGAACAATACACCTCTCTCTCCCTCATCTCTCTGACACCATCATTTATCAATCAACCACGACCACATTGACAAGTGCTAATTTAATAGAAACTGACCTGTCTGACAGAAAACCCCACAGACACACAATACAAACTCATTCATCAACACAGCTTCAATACAACTCATTCTCTCGGTCTGTTTCCTCTTGTGTTGTCTTTAACATCTTTCATGAGTCCATCTGCAGCTTAAGTCCAAACTTAAACCTCTCCAAACTTATACACATTAATTTGCTGTTTCATGTACAACACTTGTACTTCTATGTTAATTTCTGCTGGACACATCAGAGACAGCATCGCATGTATCTTTCATGGAGAAGGCAATCCCAGAATGCATTGTGACATACTCGAATTATGGATGACTTTTTTAAAACTGCAATGCATTGCTTAAAATATTTCAGTGTTATTAAAACTTAACCATTTTATCCAATATATGTGTTTAACAGTAACACAAAGTAGAGTTTCATGTCCAGGCAGCAGACGACTTTTGGGCCAGATCCGTACTGGATCCACGCTGAAGTCAGCAGGTTCTGTGTGGATCCGGCCCGTAGTCAACTGCTGTCTGGGTGGTCAGTAAGGAAATTGCTGGTAGTCACGGTTTAGTTAATTCAATTCATTTCATTTTTTCCATGGAAGGTAAAATCATGCGGCGCGTCCCTTCAGTGTGGTGTTTGTCCTCAGACACCTCTCTAAACCTGTGATGGATTCATGAACAGCAGCTATCAGATTGTCAGGACCGACTTACAGAAACTTTGATCATGGACAACTACAGGCTGAGGAAGTCAAAGGATTTCTTCACTTTGCCACAGGCGATATTCATACAGAGAGGCAAACGTATAGAGCGCTTGCTCGTGAGCCAGAAGAAACGCTTTCACTGAAGGTCTTGAGAACAGAGAGCACTGATTCCCCAAGCCATCCACAAATCAACTCTCCATGGGAGAGAAAGAGAGAGAGAGAGAGAGAGAGAGAGAGAGAGAGACGGCACTGGAAGAACTGAAGAAAAGTGTGCTATCCATCCGTGTGCCACATCAAGCACAAATCTGTCTTTGAACCAATCAGAGAGCTCGAACCCAGTGAATTCCCACAGTATGTGTGGGATGATGATAAACAAAGGTGCTGTCACACATCTGATCTTATTACAGAGAAACAGAATGACTGAATCTTAATGGAAAGCTTTCAAACTGATGACATTCAGAATTATTCTTTATTTGCAATTTAAATAATTTTCTGGTTTAAAGTCAAGTGAGGTGACATTCTCATCATGATCATCTGTAATCAAACACATATTAAACATGGAAGTCAATCAGACAGAATGTGGCTTAATAAAATTATTAAAGGTGGATGGTAGAGGTCTTCACTGGTCCACTAAGATCCAAAACCCGATGTCTGACCCAAGTGAGTCTAAAAGTTTCACACGTGCCCCAGCTAGCGGAATTGGTTCTCGGGTAATTTAAAATGGGTTTTGGCTGAACGGACCAGAGAAGACCCAAACTATATTGCGTGTGTGCATCGAGTACTTGCAGTTGTGACATTGTGTGGATGGCGGTAGGTTCATTTTCATTGAGGCAGACCTGTCAGTCAATTTTGAATTCACATTTTAGCGGTTACCTTGGTGTCATCGTCAGATAACAAATAAAAATAAATGGAGCAGCGGGACAAATTTTTTCTTTCCTCTGACTGGTGCGCGCGTGACTGCAGACCGCACATATGTCGGTGTATTTTACATTCAGGTTCAAAAGAATTGCCACTGGGTCGGACACGTATCAAATTTTTTGGGTTTGTGTCAGGTCAGGTCTTTCTTTAACTCTTTCGCCGCCATTGACGAGATAACTTGTCAATTAAGAGAAAACGCTTCCCTGCCAATGACGAGAATTTCCGGCTTTCCGCAATACTGCTATTATCTTTCCGCAACTTTTGCAACTTTTAGCACCTCATGTGAAAGAGAAAGAACTCTGTGTATGTTTTAAAGATCGCTCTGTGTCTGATCTCTATCAAAAATCCTTCACATAAATGCAATTATCTCAGCTTTTTGCTCAAAAATTGGTGTTTTTGAAGAAACCTACCCATATTTGAGAGGTGATAAAAAGAGAACTAACGTTTTTTTTTTTGTTTGAAAGCGGATGGTCTGTTCTTTCTAGGGATGCACCGAGTCCAGATTTTTTAGGTTCGGCCGAATCCCGAATCCACCGTTTAAGATTCGTCCGAATCCGAAACCGAATACCGAATCCTACTCGCATCCTTATACCAACACAGTAAAACACATTAATGAAGTAAACAACGTCCACAGCAGTGTATTTTTCATTTTATTTAATTTTAACTGTACATTATGCCAGGATGACAAGTTGGAAAAACTATTTTGACAATTACCATAAGCCTATGCATAATGAAAGCGATGCGTTGCGACACGCTCGTTTTTCCAATAAGCAAGCAGCTCCGCGCTGAAAACTATATTTAACTTTGAGTGAGAAGCTCCGCTCGTCAATGTCAGTCTTCACACGGCCGTCCAATTACAGTGGAGGAGGGGCGGGACATTACCACAGCAACCAACCGGCTCACTGCTGAAGCATCACAGCTACCAAGCGCTCGGCTGAAAAACAGCTGGCATTTGGCGTCATTTAGTTCTTTCATTTGATATATTGTTTGTTTATATATTTAAAAAAGAACATTTACTGGAAGGCATTAAACTTGTGTGAAAATAATGAAAAATGCTGGTGCTGGCTGGCAACTTTTTAAAAAAAAACAAGATTTATGCACGTCGGGTTTAAGTAAAAAAAGATTTGCGTCATTTTGGGTCGGGTACATTTCTTTGGACCTGAGAGGACCTTTAGTGGGTGGTACCTTTGGTCATCAAGATAGCACAGCGGATGGCAGCCTCGTTTCTGAGCATAATGAAATAGATATTTAAAATCCTTTAGAGCGGTTTCCTGGACAGGCTTTAGATTAATCCAGGACTAGGCCTTAGTTATAGGAAATGTAAGTAGTTTTTAAAAACAATACTGCTGTGCATCTTGAGATGGCACTGATATATGTTAAGATTTAAATAAAGCAGTTCAAACATGCATTTTAGTCTGGGACTAGGATAAGTCCTTTCCGGGAAACCGCCTCTTTGAGATTTAACAAATAACCTTCTACTTTCTGTGCTATATGTGTGTGTGTTTGATTATTAGTGATGATATTTCATCCAGAGACTTATCTATAAGAGGAGAGAGAGAGAGAGAGTATTTGGGTGAAATGAATATCTCTCTATCCTCTCTTGACATGCTACACTTAAAATTTAAAACAGCCCTTTATATGAAAAAACATGTTGTAAGATTTGAAGAAAATTGCTGTTTTTATTAGAAAAAAAAAAACAAACAGATGATGTGCAGATTAAAGGCAAAAAGGAAAGAAAAGAAATAATGGGGTAAATATGAGGGTTTGATGTGTGTATGATGATTTGGAGCGAGTTATTGTGTGTTGATAGACACAGATCTTACAGAGATATTACTCCATACACATCCACTGAATGTTGACTTACTAAAACTGTGTACATAGTGAAAAATTTCACATGTTATTCATGTTTTATCACCCTGTGCTTTTTCTCTAGAGACTGACATGAACAAGACTGGAGATTATTGTTGATCTTCTATAGCGGAAAGCAGAAGATCTGAGCTCTCAGTAATACACAGATTTGATGCGTACACAAAAGCAGACATACAGTACATATACACACTTTTGATTGTAAGTGTTGCAGGTTTTGGAATAAAAAGTCATTCCTGATGCTCATAAAGGATTAAGATGTTGACACGTCAATGACATTATTTAGCCACCGTTTACACTGATTCAGTATCATTTGTGATTTCAAATCTGGAAAAGAGGCGAGTTTTCTGTACATTCATTCATTCTATGAATCACAGGTATGCACTTTGAAACATTGTCATAAAATCTAAATTTGAATGGTTTATGCACAGCATTTTATAAATGAGAGGCCTGGTTTCTCGTCTCATCAGGTGATTGTTAGATTCTTCGATGTTGACTGCGCAGTCGTCTGCGTGTCTGCAAGCTGTTAATTTTAATGAATCAATGTTGTGTTCTATATCAATATCCAGGGCTGAAATTAATCATTCAATGAGGTGTAATAAGCATCATTTTCCGTCACAAAAGACAATTTACATGAATTATGTATAAGAGATGTTGATTTTACATCACAAACTGTAAAGACAATAGGGACTGAAATCAAACCCAAACAATTTTAGACTATTTCTTTTTTTTCTTGCTGTGTTTTATTTCTTTTGTCTACTTTCTTATGTTATTGTACAGCACTTTGGTCCACTGCGGTGGTTTTAAAACGTGCTATATAAATCAAATTTGATTCATAACTAGACATAAGATGTAAACTGTTTGTAGTGATTAACTAACCTGTGTATTATAACAATCAAACCAAGCATTTACACAAACTGTCAAATTATTAAATTTCCGCGTATCCCATCCCATATCACTTGCTCATTTGTGTCCTTTATTATTAATGCTCTTAACCTAAGCAAGCTTACAACAGGCTTGTAAGAACAAACATACATAGTACACGCAAATATAGGAGAAATTTCAATTAAAGGTGTTGATTACATACAGTATGAGACTTTGTAGAATCTTGGCAGTCATGTTGTAGGCGTTGTTCATAAGATCAAAGGGCAATTTGAAACGATCATTTTCATAGAGTTTCTTCAACTCATGAAAACTTTATTCCTACAATTCTTTGCACTGCTTTAGACGCCTTTATTTTAAAGAAATGCTGCATAGAGACCGTCCTTAATTTGATCTTACGATCATTTCACAAAAGCGCGTATATGTGATTCATAGAATAAACCTTAGCATAGAAACCGTGTGAACGCGTCACCCATCACTGGTGCTAAGCACTTTTCCTCACCAAAGACGCATTTTATAAATATGAACGTTGCTGTGGATTTTTGCGTCTACAATCATTTCTGTGCGTATGCGGGTATTTCCCAGAATTCGGGCCTATTTACATCCCCAGGGTGTAATTCTATTAAAAACTAATCAAATCTAATAAATTTGAGCACCATAAAGTATAAACAAACCTAGACTTTTTTTATGGCTGCTTTTACTAATAATATTATCACATTTTATTGGTATTTTTGTGGTACAATATCTGTGTTTTGGTGTTGTCCTTCACCATAGTTTTCACATGATGTGCCATATCTCAAACATTATCACAAATTAATAAGAAAATATATGCATATGAATTAAATGTTACTTGAACTAATAAACTACATGCACAGATTAAGCCTATATATGCATTTTGTACTTTATTTTGCTTCATTTCTACCTGTCCCATGGTTTCGCTGTCATTACCAACACGCTCTGCATAAAGGGACTTTCCCACTGTTTTTTCATCAAAAGTTTATTTGGTAGTGATGGTAACCTAATGATATAGTGGAGCACATGGATTTCAAGCTGCAAGACTGATACCTTGATGTCCAGAAAAGTAAATAAATCTACTCTTTATTCTTTGTGTTGGGCATGTACAGTTATTATGCGTCATTACCATAAGTGTTGTATTTCTGTATTTTTAAACATATTTTTATCACTTTAATAGTTAAAATGGTGTACATTACATGTAAAAACCTAGCTACACTTGCTTAGTCATCATCTTAGTTAGTAGGGCAAAAATGTCATTACCAGCACAGTCATTACCAGCACAATACATAATTTTGCCAATAAATTATGTATAAATTACAAAAGCATCCTACAATTATACATTTCTGACAATGTATTAAAAAGTTTTGGTATATGGCATTCACTTAAATAAGCTTATATTCCAAGCCAGGGTATATTGATGAATCAGAAATTTAGATACGTAAATGACTATAATTCATCTTGCAAGTAAAAATCTCATTAAGTTCAAGATAAATTAGATTACACGTGAAACCACAAAAATTTTTAAAAGCACTGATTTATCATTTAAGTTTTATTTTTTACATATATTTGATAATGTGATGGTAAAGACACATTTACTTGACATAGTTAACAAAATGGCAAAAAAATCATAAAATCCCTTGTCTTATGGTCTCAATCAAGCTCATAATGTCGCTCCTGACTTAAGGACTGATCATTTGATGAAATTTGGAATTTTAATTTTCTAAATTGCAGCAACCCAATTTGGCCCTTAATCTGAGCAATACCCATGCATGCTTTATAAATAAAGCCCTTCGATCTGCAACGATCATCACTGATGGTGTCGACACATAATGCATTTTAGAATAAATCCACTGATTTCACATGTGTGCACGTGTGTTTCATGTTGAATTCACAAAAAAAAAATCCAAAAACACACATTTCACATGTAAATTTGCACATGTGAAATTCATGTGACTTTTGGGTTATGAGTACATATTTGTTAAAGTTGGTCAGTAATGTACAAAGTCAATTTTGTTTGTGTGCGTAGCTCAGTTTGCTAAAATCAATGGAAGTTTGGATTAGTTGCAGCTCAGAGACGACATCAGATTATTACCAATAAAGAGAATTAGATCAAATGATTTTTGACTTTGAAATTTATATCTAATCCAATCAGAAGTCATCAGTGGAATTGCTGTTGATTCATAAATGAGATAATGGTTTGCGTTTGTCTTAAGCGTGCTGTTGGTCTGTTTTATGACTCTGTCAAAGCTTCTGACTTCATTTTTAAATGACTATTGAGTGAAGGTCTCAGAGGAGCACATTGACAGAATCATCAGTAATACCTTTCTGCATGTGTCTCCTTTCATACTGCACACCAACACACATCCACTGATGTTTTAATGCCACTAACCTGGCAAACGTTGACAAATTGAGCTACTTCCCAAAATTACTTTTTTCCAGGTCAACTGATAAAATCTGAAGATTTAGTCCAGGAAATCTCCGTCTAGCTCTTACCTGCGCATCTAACATCCGTTAACACCAAAACGGTTGTTATTTTTCTGGCTACTCATTAGTTGTGTGATACGTGTTCTGCATCTCATCTCTGTTTGGTTTGGGAAATCTTCATTTGCATGCGGTGGTTTCTCTGTGGTTTGTTAAGGAAGAGAAAAATGAACCTTTTTTCCCTCAAACACAACTAATTAGAGTCCAACAGACACCTCAGCCCGGCGCCACTCGGTCGGGATGTAAATTGCGGAGTCGTCCGCCGTCGTCGCTTCGATTGTTTTGGCCGTTTCATCAGAAACGCTCTAATTAAGCGCAACTTATAGACGTCTTCTTTAAGTGCGTAAGGTGGCGTGTTGTGATAAGAAGAGGTTCTGATTCCTCGAGTGGAAACTTTGTTGACGGCGACGACGCAGTTTGTGGAATATGTCGTTTTAACCTTCTGAAAAAAAAATAATTGGGAGGCGAAAAAGAAAAGTTTGCTGCCGTGGCCTTTCACCACCCACTCATCTCTCACTAAAACACATCCTCAATAAAAAAAGCGATCTGATGATGAGCCGTAGTCATTACCTGGTCCGGACGACCTCCTCCAGAGAGCTCTTTGAAGGTCTATCTCCAAGGCCTAATTAGAAATACGGCCATCCTTTTGTCAGCGCTCACCTAGAGCGGGATAAACCGAGTCTTGAATTTTAAAAAGCCGCCAGCGGTCGTCTAACTTTGTCACGACCTTTAGCCAAATCGCCGCGACGAGCGTGAACGACGCTTCGACATATGGAACGGTCACGTCCGTCCTCGTTTACTCGTGCGCGTTTCTTTTTGGCGCGTTCTCAAAGATGATTCTGCTAAGGCTATTTTCCGCCGCTCAGCATGAGCCCAGTAAACATTACAATCCATCAGAGAGGAAGGAGAAAAAAAACCAGGGTTTGTTTTCACACTTAAAGGAGAGTGTTCTTAACTTAATCACCACCTTGTTTCGCTACATTTGCATATATTTACATATTAATTGGACTACAGATTAAAATTGGTTTTGTAATTTTAATTAAGTGTCCACAAAGGTATATGATTAGAACTGTTTAAAATACGGGCTGACAGATCGAGTAGGAGAGGCGCCGGGATCCGTCCCCTTCCGTAGAGGTGGATTACTTTCGGCAAATGCGCGGTTTATGATAGTTATTTTTAATCTTTACTAGATTATACAGCTAAAGTGGCTGGGTGGGAGGAGAGGGTGGGCTATCCGAATCATGCTCATTTTTTAAGACTCATTTCCCGTTCTGTTGATTTGCTGTACTTGACAAAAGTCCTTTGTAGCATTGCGTGATTGCAAATTAAGAGCCCGAGCTCCAAGTACAAAGAAGAGAATTTTGATTTAGTGCGTAAGTAACCAAATTATGCAAATGTGTTTATAAGTGCGGTAAAGCATTGAGGAATATTGAGCCGTGCTGTCCTTGCCCGTTTACCTTGAGAAACCTTCATCTGTTAAAAGCCCCACACAATCTCAATTTCTTCTAGTTAGTTTCTGTCTGTTAACTTTAAGGCCATCTATATGCTGGTGTACTCAAAACGTGATCAAATGAACATTTATATACATGTAAAAGAAAAAGATGTTGTTATATTAATGACATCATCTTGCGCCCGAGTGCATCATCCTGCTTTCATTACCATCAGCCAGAGATGAGCAATAACAAGTAGCAAATAATGATATATGCCTGAGACAGAACTTAATACATACTGGCTTTTTATAAAAAAAAAAAAAAAAACAGGAACATTTCTTTATATACTCTGCACAACTTTCATGAGAAATACAACAGATAAACACAGATAAGTCTTCACATGTCTTCTGATTTAAAATGGCAGCATCAAAGTCACGTTTAAATGCAAGATGTGTGTGTGTGTGTGTGTGTTATGGATTTTTTTTAGGCCGATACCGATACCGATTTAAACAGACAACCGATACCGGTATTAAACACTTGTATACAATACTATAGTTGGTCTATTAGCTAGTTTATTTCTGCATCAAATTATTTTTACTGAACATGGATTGGATCTAATTAACATTCAGCTGACCAACATAATAAGAGAGGCACAAATTAAGTTAAAACAAATATAATAAGACAATATTACAACCTTCAAACGTTGTTTTTGCTATTCAGCATTTATAAACAACATTAACTCTTTTTTTTTTTACATATAATGGATTTCTTTATGCAGTTAATTAATAAACAATCGGTATATATATCAAACTGGGGGCCCTGAGAGGGTGACAGGGGGCCCTGGTTTTTATAAAAATTTATTTATCATAAACTCTGTGTACTTAAATCTAAAAAAAAAATGCAACTAACCAACAGCACTACACTGAATAATTTAATATGTTTTGTTTAATTAAAATGTTTTATGCCATAGATTTTCTTTGGGGGGCCACGAAAGGATGCACCGTATTCAATGGGGGCCGCATGCTGAAAACGTTTGAGAACCACTGTGTTATGTTACATGTGATTTCAGGAAGCAAGTACACTGTAAAAAATGCTGCATTTTTATCAAATCAACAATAAAAAAAAATAATCCTCTGTTTTATTTTATTACAGTGTAATGCGCATGTAACGACAGAGTGGTGATACTTCAGATTTTACTGAGATTTCTAACCCTGTGCCAATTGTCCTTCAATATTACAGATGTCCTGCAAGTGGTAAAGTTTCATTATTCCATCTACCCTGTAAAACTAGTCCTGCCTGAATAAGACTTTATTTAACTCTTAGGGATGGTTTCCTAGACAGAGCTTATCCTAGTCCCAGACTAACATTTATGTTTAAGATGCCTTCATTTAAAAAAAACCTTGTACTGAAGGGGTATTTTTTGTAAGGTTTGTTTGTAAAAACTACTTTAATGTCCTAATATAACTAAGGCCTAGTCCTGGATTAAACCCTGTCCGGGAAACCACCCAAAATGTGTTCAGCTGAAGAAATGAAGTCATATATATTTTCATTTTTGAATTAACTATTACTTTAAATGTAAAAATAAGAGAACTAAAATGTCAACTTCATTTGAAAGCTAAATGAATAATCTTTTCATTGATGTATGGTTTGTTAAGATACCAATATTTGGCCAAGATACGACTAATCTGGAGTCGGAGGGTGCAAAAAAAAAAAAAAAAAAAACGAGCTGGTTCATTACTTAAAACTTAAATGTCATTTTACACAGCAAAATTAAGATGAAAAATAATATAACTATAATTTGTTGGTAAGATCTGAAGAGAGACACTGGGACCATTTGGAAACATTTAGCTCATTAAATAGATTTCTGAATGATAAAATCAAGTTTCACAGATTACTTGACAACGATCTTGAAGCAACTCAATTTTTACCTAAAAAATATTTATTGATTTGTTTGTCTATTTTTAAGATTTCTTTTAAGAATTCTTTGTACCTGTTTGTTAGGAAATGAATAAAAACTCTCATAAGCTCTGTTTTTTTCTTTTGAATCTTTAAATGGTCTCTTCTTGAATTACTAAGCTGCTCTAATCACTCCAACCTGGTCTCTCTCTCTCTCTCTCTTTTCTGGGGATAAAGACCCACCATGATGTGTAGTTATATACAATTCCAACATCTCTGTCATACTTTCATCTGACCCAAACTTTAGTCTGACTGCCAACTATTCAAATGTGCTTTCTATTCCACTGCTCCAGACTTACTGATGTCTCTCTCTCTCTCTCTCTCTCTCTGAGGATGTCAGTAGCAGTGTTGTGCTTCACTTACATAAACATTTCTGTCTCATTAAAACACCATGTGCTTTATACCTAAAACCGACTTAACTGACATTATATATATATATATATATATACATACAGTATATATATAGGTGAAATGGTTGTTTTTCCACTTCAGTATTATGGCCCCAACAGTGCTCACTGGAACATTCAAAAGCATTGAAATGCACCTATAACCAATGCCATCATTATGTTTTGCAACAATTAGGTTGCGAAGGTTTTGCAACAGCTTTTTGCTTTTACACATCATGAGTTGTGTCTTGTGTGACACCTTGGCAATGAGACGTTTTTGGGACTGAACCAGCCGATATTCATTTGCACTGACAGGGGGCTGGATTGCTTTTGAATTACTGATAGTTTTCAGCTGTTGTCTTGGCTCTCCATGTCTTTTTGCACCTCCCTTTCTCCATGTGTTCAATACTTTTTCCCTGTGTCATTTCACATTATTACACATAACTTTATTTCTGAATTTATTTGTTTTGGTTTCTTTGCATGTTTGGATTACTTGGGTTGTTACCAACATCTGGTGGTAATTTCATGTCAAGAGCACCTTTGGAAATATATTTACTGAGAAAATGGTGATGTGTTCAATACTTATTTCACCTGCTCAATGGGGTGGTTACCTGGACAGGGATTATCTTAAAACAGGATTAGGCCTTATTATTTAAGAAATATAACTAGTTTTAACAAACATGCCTTACTAAAAGCATTACTTGTGTTAATTTTGAGAAAAAACAAAGGGCACTGATGTATTTTAAGCACAAAATACGTGAAATAGTCCCGCATTATTTTGCTCAGTTTTGCGTGGCATTGTCACGTATTTCCACCATTTCCACCATTTTATGTCTCCGTGCCACGCATTTCTTTTCCGTGTCAGTTTCACGTGTTGGTTACTCAACTGTTTTACTTTCTTACAACTGTTTCTTCGGTTTGGGGTTAGAACAACTTTCTGTTACATAAAATGACATCCTTACCCAAACCCAACTCCAACCCTGATGTCAGGTGACAATGGTTTAAAAAGCATAGGAAAAAATAGTATAAACCAATACTTAAAGTAACATTCTAATGCAAACAGCAAATCTAACCCCAAACCGAAGCAACAATATTTTAAAAATAGGAAAAACAGTTGAATAACACATATATGAAACTGACACGGAAAAGAAAGTCGTGGCACAGGCACGGAAAATGAGAAAAACTGAGCAACATAATGCATGACAATTTCACGGAAATTTGTAAGATCAGGCTGCTTAAAATTCATTTTAAGATATATCAGTGCAAGTTGTTTTCAATTTGGACAGTTCTTACATTTATTTTAGTCTAGGACTAATCTTATCCCTGTCTGGGAAAATGCCCCAATATGTCTGTATTTCAATTTTTTAAATATATATATATATATATATATCAAATTTTAACCCATTTACTCCTAAAAACGCCTAAAACCTATGTTATTCTAGGTTAAATACCGATATCTCCTGAGGGTTTTCAGAAAAAATACTAAGAATTGTCAACGTCTACCATAAACTTAATATCTAAGCCTCTGTAGCACTTAGAAACATGAAATAAAAGATGTAATGTTTCAGCGCGCAGCACCAGGCACAAATGGGTTAAAATGTATATATAATTTAAAATATATAAGAAATATACATAAACATATATACAAATGTAAATGTTTCTTTAATACATACATATGTGTGTGTATTTATATATACATAATAATTATAATTAATGCCTTTCAGAAAATGTTCTTCTTTAAATATATAAACATACATATACACATACAATATACCAAATGAAAGAACAGACCCTCTGCTTTTTATATATACATAATAATTATAAAAACATATATTATGCAAACACAAACTTTTATACTTTTATTTTGTATGTGATTAATAACAATTAATTTCTAGACTAATGTTTTCCGTGATCTTTTAATCTGAGTGTTTAAATGCTTGAAATTACTTTTGTAGACAAAAATTTAATTGCAAAAAATTAATGTCTATTAATTGAAAACTAAAATTATTTAAAGAAAAAATATTTTTGAAATGGATAAATTGGACTGAACAATGAAGAAATAGTCATCAATAAGAGCTCAGAATAGATGGAAACTCTAGACAAAGAGTATCTGCAGCAGTAGTTCATACACATGTAATAGATTTAGTCAAACTGAAACAAAAAATCTGACTGTTTTGGAAAAACCTGAAACTCTCCAAAATCTTTAAGGAACCCAATCTCAGAGTGTACATCAGTGTACATGTTTAACAGATTGTTGAAGACACTTAAGTTTTATCTCTGCTCTGCGCTTGACTGATTCTACTGCTGGATGTCAAAGGATCAGAGATGAGAATGTTAAACATCTCCTACATGTTCACCCGTCCTGTAACGATTAACCTGAAACCTGCCTGAGCTCACAGAGAAAAAGAGAGAGAGAGAGAGAGAGAGAGAGAGAGAGAGAGAGAGAGAGAGACGCATCTCATCTTGACGTATTCTCTCTGACAGCAGAAAGGCAGAAGAGCTCATTGTGTTTGTCTGTATAGGTGGCAGGTGATGGATATTTCTTTACTTTATGGTGAGCTATTATCATAAATAAAACGCTCTTTAAGCTCAACCTTTTGCTCACTAATGGAATTTGTCAACATGAAAGAGTCGCTTTGTTGCGTGGACTCTCTCTGTTCAGAATCCTGGTGCCAAATCCCGCAACGGTGCATCCCCTGCCAGCATTTAGCGGTAACACCGGAGCTCAGGGAATCACACGCAATAATGAAATTACTTCAGTGCAAACAAATAAGGTCAGACATTCAAGGAGAAGCTTTGCATCCGAACCCGAGTCTGCTAACCTTTCTCATTTCATCAGTGAGTACATAAAACACATTTTTGGTAAAGTTATGCTCACCTCTATTAACTAAAAAACTCATTTTTATTTTTAGTAATGTGATGTTCTTCAGCTATAGACACCTTCTAGTTGTATCTAAAAGTCACGTTGCATCTATCCTGCCTTCATGGTTTACATTTGGTAGTTTTCAGCCCCATCTGAAATATGTGAGCACACTTTAGTTTTGCTCTGTGAATTTCACATTCATGTATAATGGAGGTAATAGTTTTAATGGGAATCTCACGGCTGCAGTCGCTCTATCCCAAAGTGCTGTTTAACCGTAACCTTATCAAACACAATTAGTTTGAGCTTTATGTGCGGTTCCCTGGCACGATATTAGCGGCCGTACCTTTGTAATTATTGACCATGACTTATTGTAATTAGTTTATTTAAGCTGAATACAGAGGATCCGCAGAGCCTCGGGCACTTTTGCTTCTCCTGAAATAAAAAGCAGAGCTTTTCTTGTCTGTCCGGCTGTTATCGGCACCTGTGTGATGGAACCGTGACAGCTTGTGTTGACAGAACGAATGCTTTCTCAGCAAAAGTGCTTTTGTTGTGTTATTACACATCTGATGTTCTACAAGGAGACAAAGTCCCGCAGCGAGAGGTATCAATAAATCTGACAGACGCTCTGTGGACCACCTATGTGACACGATAAGAACCTCAGAGGAATGATGAGGAGAAAATCATATTTCATCGGCACTAACAGACCTACAGAAACAACAAAACTATACTGCTGGTATCAGCTCCAGAAATTACATTTCAACATCATTTACTCACCCTTGTGCCATTTAAGGCCTATATGATCTTCTGTCATCTGCTGAATACAAAGAGAGAAATAAGCTGCAACTGACCAAAAAAAAAAATCATGCAGTTCATACAGACAAAAAGCCTTTTTGGCCTCAATATTGGTTGAGTAATTGCTTTAATTTAAAGTGGTCATAAACTCTAAAAAGTGAAAAGTTATATCAACCTAAAAAATAACTTCAATTGGTAACACCTAAAAAAATGTACGTTTATTTAACTGAAAAATTCACTTTAGTTAAAGGTGCAGTGTGTAAATTTTAGCGGCATCTAGTGGTGAGGTTCTGGTGAATTGCAACCAATGGCTCAGTCCACTGCTTACTCCTTGTTTATTAATCACATAGAGAAGCTACGGTACGGTACAAACATGTAATCAGAGACAACTTGGTAAAAATAAGTTTGTCCATTAAGGGTTTCTGTAGAAACATGGCGGCACAAAATGGTGACTTCCATGTAAGGAGATCCTCGGTGTATGTAAATAAAAGCGTCTCATTCTAAGGTAATAAACACATAACGGTTCATTATAAAAGGTCTTTATACACCTCTGAAAATATAATTTTGTATCTTATTTTGCATTTCTGTCAAAATATCCTTCTAAAAATTACACACTGCACCTTTAACTTTAGGTGAAATTTTTAAGTTGAATTAAACTTTTTTACAGTGTAGGAAGTTGCTAAAAATAACATAATTTTGTGTATTTGGTGTAATGCAATGTTTAGACAGTAAAAGATTCAAAAAACTTTTTTTTACAAAGCTAATTGTTCTGAAAAGCACGGTGTGCTCTGATTGGCCAGCTATCCAGTATGTTGTGAATGGCAAAGTGTGTGACAAAAATGTTGAATGAGGTGTTTTAGAAAGGCATGGATGAGCCTTCACATAAAAAAAAAAAAACACTTTGGGTTTGAGACTTTAATCTTTGTGACTTTACAATTTCTCTATATGCACAAACAGCTTTTAAAGGAGCGGTGAATCAAGAAATTAATGTTGTTATATATGAGGTCATTGTACTTAATACGAACATCCTGTAAGTTTCAGAACTAAAACATCCTTGTTACTGAAATATCAAACGTTATTGACACCAAGCCCAGAAAAAGCCAGGTTCTGGAATGTGCCAAGTGATGATAAAGTAGTCGATTTTTAAACACTGCCTCCACTTAACTTCTATGTCAGAAGCCCCGCCCACTGGTTTTCGCAAACTGGATAGCATCCCAGTAACAAACATGTCGTTGAAGCTGATCTCACGAATTTCCGTAGGCATTCTCACGGATTGGTTACTCAACTGTTTTGTCCTGTTTTCTTACCATTGTCGCTTCGGTTTAGGGTTAGATTTACAAAAAATGACATCCTTAACCAAACCCAGCTCTAACCCCAACGCCAGGCGACAATTGTTTAAAGTTGTAGAAAAGAATTATTCAGAAAAAAATAGTATAAACCAATAGTTAAAGTGAGATACTAACGCAAACATCAAATCTAACCCTAAACCGAAGTGAAAATGGTTTGAAATAGGAAAAAGCAGTTAAGTAAACAATCCGTGAGAATGCCTGATATTAGGACTGCGAGGTTGAGGTTTATTTTTAAAGTATTTCCAACTCACATGTGTAAAACACTGAGCGAAAAAGCTACAGGTCGACGCTGGATTTGGAGAAAGACTGCAATTAAAAAGCAATGCTGTTGTATCAGGACATAATATCACAGCTATCTTATGTGAGTAAAACACTTTTGTACTATGTGTCACTATTGGTTTGTTAGAAATGGCTTGATATGTCCTGATTGTGTGTAACATCCATTTCTAACCACAAAGTTAGTGATAAGGACTTAAAGGCGGAGTCCACGATGTTAGAAAAACACTTTGGAAAAGGAGACGGGCCGACTACCAAAACACACTTATAGCCAATCAGCAGTAAGGAGCGTGTCTACTAACCGACATCCTTGCCGGGTTGCGTATGTGTGGGGCGGGTCTATCAACAGAAGGTCCAGATTCTATTGGGGTAGAGACATGTTTGTTTAGGTGATTTCAAATATCAACATTGGCTTTCAAACATCGCGGACTCTGCCTTTAACACACTGAAGCATCATTGGTATTACTGTGTCTGTGGTCAAGCCAGCGCGGTTTGAATTTAGATTCTTATGCACACTTACCGTGTTGTTTACGTTAATTTCTAGGCATGCCGCATTTATAAAAAAATTGTTCTTTGCCACTTCACCCATGTGCATGATGTCTTGTGCATACGACATCTTACGGCTCAAACATATATGGGTTAATCCCTTCGGCTGCCATTTTTCCACATCGGAAGTTTTCAAAACAATGCCCCACATGTAATGACGTAGGATTAAAAGCTAGTTTACTATCCAATCATAGCAGTGGGCATTTACTTCCAGGTCTTTAATGCGACCAAACAGAGCGTTTCCCCAGCTAGCCTCAAAACCAGGTTACAAACTAGCTTATTACTTTTAATGTTTTTGAATGTAAAAACCACACAAACATAAATAAATAAAACAGACTGATTCACATCACCTTTAACACTCCAAAGACAAAGATGAAATCACATAAATGTTACAATGTTTCTATAATACTGTTTATAATCTGTTTATAACACTTTTATATGTCACCTCTAAGTGTGATTATTTTTATTAAAACTCAATATTGAGGAGACCTTCTGGTCAGTGTTAACAGAGTCACACAGAATCTGTCTTGTCCTGAAGGGATGTGTCACATAAAAATATTCCTGATCCCTCTCAGGTCCGTCAGCACTGAGCAGCTTTGGATAAAAGTGAGTTTTTCCTCGGACACTAATAACACATAAATGGCTTGGTGTCCATCATCGTCTGGGATAAGAGTTCGTGTGAAGCTCCAGCTTTAGGTGCACTTAAAAATATACAATTCTTCAGTGAAACGACAAAGAATCCTCTTCTGATCTAGACTCCTGAGTTCCTTTTGGATATAAAGAAGTTACATTATTGTTTCTCACATCAGTGTTTTGCTATCTGGGGTTCTTCAAAGAACACGCAGAGATTCTGAAGACGTAAAGATAAATGTGTCAGGGTATATTGTGTTATTTCCAAATTGCATTATAAAATATTCAACCTTGAAATAAGCACATAAACTGTAAGATCCACCGTCAGATATATGGCCATTTCAGGTATCCATAAAAAGCGAATATTTAAATGAGGGCACATTAGAATATTAAATCTTGATTTATTTATGCGGATGCCATTAGGGGTCATCATCTGTATTAGCAAACAATTTTTCAGGGCATGAGGTTTTTATGTAGTAGCAGACACATTAGCACCACGCCGCCGTAACATCCCCGCAATAACAGCCCGCGGTTCATTGGCCGATTTCCGCCCATAAAAGGCAGCCGATATTATAATGCAAATCCCTTACGGGAAAATACCTGTGCAAAGCCTGAATATAAATGACACGGTATTGTACCTCTCTCTCGCTCTCCTTTACCGTATTACTGAATTACGGAAATCTATGAGAGAGAGAGAGAGAGGGGTGGGGTGAGGGGGGCAGGTGATGATGGATTCTTTGCGGATGACACAGAAAAGCATTATGAAGCCCCCGTTTGTCAGGCCAACATTAAGGGCTAATTTTGAAAATCTAGCGTGCAGTCAATTTCCCCCGGCCCGAGGGTGAAAGGTAGCGCGGTGACAGGAGGGCTAATTTCACCCTCCTTATTTACCTCTATGCATCATTTCTGAGCGCCGCGCTGACACCACGACACCCGCTTTAAAAATGACAGCACTGCCATCACACGCCCGGATATTAACGACGACACCCTGCCTCCGCGCGCGTGTGTGCGTGCGCGTCTGTGTGGAGAATAAAAAGGTAAACCTGGCAAATCTATCATTTTAATAACAGCAAGCAAGGTTAATGTAGTTTACCTTACACAGGGGGTGTATAAAGGGGTGTAATCTAGCAGCGAGATGTGCACTCGTGTGTATGTGTGTAGATGTCACACTACACAAACACACACACAGGCGGCCCGGCCTGTGACACACACGGCTGCTCTGATGGCTGTTTGTTGTGTTGCAAGCAGCAGAAAAATCAAACTCTTAATGCTATTGTGCCCGAAACCATCTGTCAAAGGCACACAGAGATGAGTGTGAGATTACCCAGAATAAACAGGAACGCCACAGCGGCGGTGAGACCCTCAGGCACAAAGAAACCACGAAGAAGTGAAGATGGAGAAAAGCACTTCACGAAGGGACATCAAAGCCATTGCCATTCCAGAAGCGTCAGACGGCATCGACACTGTGATGATGATGATGATGGTGATGAAGGGGGCCTGTTTTATTTCAAAAACCAGAGAAACTTTTTTCTCTTCTGAGATACTAGCTGTGTCAAAGAAACATTTAGCAGATCCTGGGGCAGTAGCGAGCGTCTGCACAGTTCCTGAGGTAGCGAATCGGTGTAAATTTACCGTGACGTCTCTGAAGTGCAATTGAAGTGGGAGAATTTCCCCTTTAAACCTCAGAACAGACACAGATTCACAGACTACAGCCGATGCGAACAGGAGGAAAAAAATCTATTCTATTCTCAGACAACAACATAAATAACAACATATTCTTCTCTAATTAACCTGATTTCAAACGCTCGGCATTCTGCATAATTCTGAGGTTATTAAAACAGTGTAATGAGATGAACAGAGTCACCAGAGTCTCTAACCCTGCATATGAATATAAACACAAATGCACCTTTGCTGCGTCCAAAGTCACTTACTTCCATACTATGTAGTAGGCAAAAATCATTAGGCAAGGCGGGGAGTATGTCCGTATTCAGTGGGCGAGAGTACATGGATGACTTATTACTTCCGGCAAAATAAAAAAAATACTATCCCATGAGCAGAAAAGAAGTTACACAAAAAAGAAAAACAAGAGGCATCGTCAATAAAAAAATTACGGAAAGTGGTAGGACTGTAAAAATGAATTACGGTGAAATCCAGGCACATCCAAAAGCCAGAGGGCGCTCTTGTGCAGAAACTCCAATTGTGCCACAGAAGAAGTAGCATTACAAATGCTAGTCCAGGAAATGTCTAGAAGAATATGTATATCGCCATTTGTTTCAGGTATTTCCATGATAATAAAGAATATTTTGAATGATTTTGTTTAACAAGTGTTGCTTTTTTAAATGCACGTTATAAACGACTCCGACTCATAATTTTACATTGAGAAGGACTTCTTACTGACCAAATGCCATAGTACACGCACAAGCTGCGCATGAAACACAAAATCACAGCCTTGCGATTCAGAATCGATTTTAGACAGGTCTTTTTAATAGTTACTTTAGCGCGTACTTTATGCACACTGCCAGATTTTTGAAACATAACGTAAAATGTAGGTTGCACATCCACGTACAGGAGTACAGGTATGTAGTATGTGTGCCCTGAGAGGTATTGCAAATTGTTGCAAGACTACGCGTTTGCGTAAAAAAGCAGACTATACCCAGGGCTTTACAGTCAAATGCAGGATCGTCATCGCTTTTATCCATCCAGAAGGAAACAAAAGCACATTTAAATCTTTTTTTTTTTTTTTTGCTGGAGGGTCTTTGATAAACCCTGAAGGCCCTATTATACACTCGGCGCAATGTGGCGTTATGCGCGACGCAAGTGTCTTTTGCTAGTTTTAAACCAGCACAATTATCATTTTCACGTTTAGCGCCACGTTATTTTACCTTTTGCGCTCATGGGCGTTCTGTTCTGAAAACGAGGTGTGTTCAGGCGCATTGATAGCGGGTTGCTATTTTGAGGCAACTAAAATAGACTACGTCATTGACCAACAAAAACCTGCTCTAAAGTCTCTTCAAGTCAATGGCACAATAGTGTTTTTGTTATTTAAGGAGCGTGTTAGTAATGTGCGCCTATAAATGGGACGACAATGGTGCATTTGCTTATCACACACATGGATGCACAGCAGCACACACACGTTTTTAAATATAAAAAAATAAAGGATTAAAATGTAAAAGATTATTATTGAGTCTCTTGAGGACTGATTACAAGACGTTAGAAGGCATAAGTCCTGCAGCCTGGTAAGTAATTGAATGTTTTGTTTTATACAAATGCAAATATTGGATCTATTTTTAAATGTTTTTTTTTTATGCTACCCCATTGATTTATTGTATATGATGACTTTGTACCTGTGGATATGCTGAGATGAGAACCTTTTTTAAGTAGTGTTTTTTTAAAAAACTCACGCCGCTGTCCGAGTGCTGAAACGTTTCGGCTCTCCACACGTTCGTAAATTCTTTATCTCCATTAATCATAAACTGAGGGTCTTCTTTCTCAGTTTAGTTTTTCATTTTCAGTTTACAAATTCCGCAATGTAAATAGAGAATCTGCATGGCACAAGCACAACTGTCTTTTAAAGGGGATGGGAGATGAAACTATCATTGTTTTATTGCACATTACGCTCAAAACACACCCATTACTCATTACTAGAATAGGAACAACCCACAAACCATTTTTCCATCGTTAAATTAGCAAAAGTGGATTCGGACACACACATATAGACTGTGCGCCGTGTGCTTTAGACAGTGCACTTAGATCATTAAAATAGGGCCGTAACTCTAACTGTATGAAATAATCACTTCTTCAAAGTCTCATTACAAACACACAGATGTGTGACCGGTCACTTCACACCATTCTTTACGCCGATATTTAAAAGTCTGAGTACATTCTGAGATAAAGTTTATGAATGTGTGAGGTGAAATAAAGTGTTCTGGCAGGATATTGGTGTGCATTAATGTCTGTATATGAAGGACAGCTCATGACCCGACTGCTGCTCTTCTCCTGTCAGACTGCCACATACTAAAAGCACTGTTTCTGTATCTCTGACCTCTCAGGTCATGTTTGGACTAAATCACCATCAGTCAAACTCTTGCCCTCTCTGATCCGGTTCTCGAAAACCACATCACCTTCTCTCTTCAGAAGGTCCGTCACACACACAGTCTGCTTGCTGTCTTAACCTGATGTCTGAATCACTTTCAGCTTCTGCAGTCTTTCTGTATGATGCATAATGTAGACAAAACTGGAAAAGACTTTCTCATCTAGTAATCTGATTGGCTGACCAAGTTATTGAGTACAGGACCATAAATTCTTTTTTCATAGCATACCCAGTTTTGATAGAGACAAGAATTAAACATGAAACATGTTTACATGAGTCCCACCTCATCCACAGCTCAAACAACAAACATGCTTTTAATGAATATTTAAAGTTTAAAATACACAGATTATTTCTGCTTTGTCCCTTTGACATCTATTGTAACTGTAATATTCTGTGGTAATGGACATTAGATTTGTAGTCTAAGCTGTATTAAATCCATGAAAGGATGTTTGATGCCCCACTGGCAGAATGAAATGTTGTGATCTGTACAGAGGTCCTTTAATGAGGTGTCCATATCTGCCCATTTTATATTTCATTGTAAATAATGGCTGAATTTGGAAAGCACCTCTTGGGTACAACATAAAGCAGAATATTTAATCGTATTCCAGCCAAGACATTTTAAACACGTTTTAATGAGTTTCTAGGTTTGCGATCCCATAATTACTGCATTATTTGGTTGCGGCTGCAACTGTCATATCGTTGTTACAGGGGGCGGGGTTTGGGTTGAGGGGGTGTTGTCCCTTCTAACAAACTCCAGGACTGTAAAAATAACAATAAAATGAGGAAGAGGAGACATCTTAACAGACAACCGAGGTGACAGATGATAGGAGAGACCGCTTCGGTTACCTTGGTGACAAATGTATTTATGGTGTGCCTGTGATGACATGTGGTAATGTCCCATACCTGCTGACGGGGGGTGGAGGTTGGGGATCTCCTGTTTCAGCCTCAGTTGACAATTAAGACCTGGGCGACTGTAGCTGTGGGGTTAATACTGCTCATTAAAAGAACTGGGTCATTAACGGGGAATCAGGGCTCTTAAGGCAGCAATGGGGTGGGGGGGGGGTTGTGTCTGTGTGTGTGTCTGTGTGCAAAGTCAAATCTGCATCTGCATGAACACAGCTCTTACATTAATTAACCTCCCTTTTCCTGGTTGAAGAAAAAAATCTGTTATCATATATTCACATGGCTGTACACCAATTAATTGCAAAGAAAAAAGAATCCAGTTTACCGTCATCCCAGCGGTAGCCCGTCAGCCCGAGAAGAAGATCCATTATTCTGGGGAAAGAGAAGAGACATTGAAACAGAAAGAAAGAGAGAGAGAGAAAGTGTACAATGAGTAAAATGAGTACTGGGGGGCTGGAGAATAAAAGGTTGGGAAATGAAAATAAATAATCTTGGCTAATACCTCACCTTAGGAGAGCAAGCAGAGCCCCAGCCAATCAGAGCAATTTGGAAACACCTTCAACAAGATACGCACATACAAACTCTGACCTTCAGTACAGAGGCTTAGCAAAAAAGACTGTTCACAAACACATGGCCCTCAGGAGACAAACTCAGTGAAGGAGATGATGTTCCTTACTGAGAAACAACATCACACACAGATAGAGGCCTGCTCATCTCTATATGACAGCTGAGAAGAGACAACACACACACACACACACTTAGGGCATCTCTTGATAAAGTCTGTGTAAAATCCAGGGCAGTAAGTCTATGTGTAAAGTCTGGTCTGACCCGTCCCAAGCGATACTTGAACCAGTAATCAGTCCGGCATGGGAGTTAGGCGCTCTAACAAGAAGGCTAAATGCCATGACCTCTAATGTCTGTTGCTAGAGCACCTCTTGAGGTCGGGGAGTGAGGTTTACTCACTGCACAGCTCACACACAGCTGGCCTCTGCATTTCTGTGTAAAGTCTGGTAAAAGTTCAGCATGGTGCATCTTTGTGTAAAATCTGTTTAAAGTCCATTGCGGTGCGTCTCTGTGTAAAGTCTGGCACGTTGCATCTCTGTGTAAAGCCCAGCACGGTGCATTTCTGTGTAAAGTCTGGCATGTTGAATCTCTGTGTAAAGTCTGGCATGGTGCGTCTCTATGTAAAGTCTGTCAAGGTGCGTCTCTATGTAAAGTTTGTGTAAAGTCTGTTAAGGTGCGTCTCTATGTAAAGTTTGTGTAAAATCTGTCACGGTGTGTCTCTGTGTAAAGTCTGGCATAGTGCATCTCTGTGTAAAGTCTGTGTAAAGTCTGTCATGGTGTGTCTCTGTGTAAAGTCTGTGTAAAGTCTGGCATAGTGCATCTCTGTGTAAAGTCTGTCACGGTGTGTCTCTGTGTAAAGACTGGCCTGGTGCATCTCTGTGTAAAGTCTCTGTAAAGTCTGGCCTAGTGCATCTCTGTGTAAAGTCTCTGTAAAGTCTGTCATGGTGTGTTGCGCTACTGTGTCTCATACTGAGGTCCATTAACATACGCAAGAGAGAGACGCAAGAGAGAGACGCAAGAGAGAGACGCAAGAGAGTGACGCAAGAGAGTGGCAATGCAAGAGAGTGGCAACACTGTTATCGGAGCTCCGCCGAGTTCATCATCTAAATCTTACTTTCTTACTATCTTGTTCCTATCTATATAATATAACTTACTAGTTCATCTTAGGAATACCTTACCGTGACGATTATTCAACAGTTTCAATAAGTGAAACGATTTATAACTGGTAGACACCCAGTATTAGCATATAGCCCGGTAGCATTAGCAACCGAGGAAACGCTGCTCCGTGCATTGGAGCTCCGTCGAGTTCATAATCTAAATCCTATTTTCTTACTATCTCGTTCCTATCTATATAATATAACGTACTAGTTTATCTTAGGAATACTTTACCGTGACGATTTTTGAACAGTATTAATAAGTAAAACGATCTATCACTAGTAAACACCTAGTGCTAGCATATAGCCCACTAGCATAAACAAACGTGCCGGTTGAAGTTAGCACTTGCTCACTGTCTGTTTACTGTAAATCTGCCTTCTTTTTCGATCTAATGCCGGACTCATCCGATGTATGTTTTTCAGACCTTTCCTCACCAGAGCGGGAAGCTGTGGAGGAGTTGTGTCCCGGCATTAGCACCAGGCGGTACAGCATGCCTCACATCACCCTGGCTCCAGGCACCCGGAGACGACGAGGCACGCAACGAGCGAGCACTCATCTCGATGCAGCTTCACGGACCGCGGTCTGGCGAACGGAGACGCCATCACCCAGCATGAAAACGGTAAGACTCCGCTTGTCATTGTAACCTGCACTTCTTGCCTCATGTACAGTTTAGCTTCTTCCGTCAGCATAGAGGGGTTTACATGTGCTAAGTGTATTGAAGTAGTAAGGCTGACGGAGAAGGTTGCAGAACTAGAAGCGCGCATCCGAACGCTAGTTGAGGACAGTAAGACCGCTAATGTTAATGTTACAAACACTGTTTCGGGTGCGCCTAGTGTTAAGCGTAATACACTTGGCTCGGTTCCGACTTCAGAGTCAAGGCGGCTGACTAACTGGGTGACTGTCAGGCGGCCTAGTCGCATTCGGCATCCAAATCACGTTCCTGTTTTAATATCAAACAGATTTTCTCCACTCAGCAATACACCGGCTGAGACATCTGTTAAAGGTGCCCTGGTTATTGGAGATTCTATACTCAGGAACGTTGGCATTGAGGCACCAGCCACCATAGTCGATTGTATACCGGGAGCCAGAGCGTCTGACATTAGATCCAAACTTAAAGTGCTGGCTAATGCTAACCGTAAGTTTTCTAAGATTGTTATTCACGCCGGCACGAATGACACCAGACTCCGCCAGTCGGAGATCACCAAAGATACTATTAAAGAGGTGTGTGAAATTGCAAAAACAATGTCAGACAATGTAATTTGCTCTGGTCCCCTCCCCGCCTACCGGGGGGATGAAACTTACAGTAGATTAGTGTCTCTTCATGGCTGGATGTCAAAGTGGTGCCCTCAGCATAACGTAGGGTTTATAGACAATTGGAAGCATTTCCGGGGAAGACCTGACCTGCTAAAGAGAGATGGCCTCCATCCGTCTCCGGAAGGAAGTGCTATACTCTCTAGAAATCTGACCAATAGTCTTACTTTTGATATTGTCTGACTATCCAGGGCCCAGGTCAGGAAACAGACAGATCGGCTTACCCATCAGTCTGTTAGCTGCCTTGACATGTCAAGATCACATATATCCCAGCACATAGAGCCTTTTTTAACAGAGTACCAACACATCTCGACTGTGTCTGTTCCTCGAACAAATAAATACAGAGCACCGTTTACCTCGTCTCGTACAAATCTTATTAACATAAAACTAGAACATAATACATTAACAGATGAAACTCAAATGTTAAAATTCGGCCTTCTTAACATTAGATCACTTACCAACAAAGAACCAATTATCAATGAAATAATTACTGACCAAAACTTAGATGCACTCTGTTTAACAGAAACCTGGCTTAAAGCAGACGATTACACCAGTTTAAACGAATCCACCCCACAAGACTATTATTATAAACATGTTCCTCGTCTAATAGGGAGAGGGGGAGGTGTAGCTACAATATACAATAAAATATTCAAAGTAAACCATAAATCCAACCTAAAATTTAATTCGTTTGAAATAATACTGTTAAATATGGAAATAACTGATCGCAACAACAAACGACTTTCGTTCATTTTAGCTACCATATATAGGCCTCCAGGCCACCACACAGATTTTCTTAAAGAAATAGCAGACTTCCTATCTGAGCTTACAGTCACTGTAGATAAAGCTCTTATCGTTGGTGATTTTAATATCCATGTGGATAATCCAAAAGATGCATTAGGACGTGCGTTTATGGATGTTCTAAATTCTCTCGGCATTAAACAAAACGTTTCAGGGCCCACGCATACTCGTAATCACACACTAGACTTAATTCTGTCACTCGGACTCAATATTAATGACATCGAAATATCACCCCAGAGCGATGCCGTTTCAGACCATTGCCTTGTGTCATGCACAATACTTCTAGATAGGACCGCTCAGTCTACAACATGCTACAGATTAGCCAGAACAATAATTTCCACCACTAAAGATAGCTTTATTAGCATTCTTCCAGACCTGTCTCAAATGAAACATGTAGCAGATAATCGTGAAGATCTAGATATTATAATAGAAAACCTGAACAACGTCTGCTCTAGCATGTTGGATGCCGTTGCTCCCATTCGAAAAAAGAGAATCAAAGAAAAACCGCCAGCTCCATGGTATGACCATCATACTGCAGCCCTTAAAAAAGTAGCTAGAAAAATGGAAAGAAACTACCGAAGCACAAAGTTAGAGGTATGGCGTTCAGCATGGAAAGAGAGTGTTCAACACTACAGACAGGCTATTAAAACTGCCAGATCTACCTATCTCAGTACGCTTATTAAAGAAAATCATAACAACCCTCGTTTTCTATTTAGCACAGTTGCGAAACTGACTAGAAACAAAGAACAAACAGAAACCAATAGTAAACTCCAACACAATAGTGATGGCTTCATGAACTTCTTTACTAACAAAATTATGTTTATTAGGGAAAACATAGAAACTACGCAAGCAGCCATCACTCTACCCAATAGTACATTTTCCACTAGATTACCAAACGAACATCTTGAGTCATTTAATCCTACTACAATAGAAGAGCTCTCTAAACTAGTAACGTCATCCAAATCGTCGTCCTGTATACTAGACCCCGTTCCCACAAAATTACTAAAAGAGGTATTTCATGTAGTGTCAGACACGGTACTTAATATCTTTAACTCATCTCTAGAATTAGGATACGTTCCAACAGCTTTCAAACTAGCAGTTATTAGACCGCTCATTAAAAAGCAAAACCTTGACCAGGGAGATCTTAATAACTTTAGACCAATCTCAAATCTACCTTTTCTTTCTAAAATATTAGAAAAAGTAGTGGCAAGCCAGCTACGCACATTCGTAGAAAATAATAATACATATGAAAAGTTCCAATCAGGATTCAGGCCCCACCATAGCACAGAGACAGCGCTGCTTAGAGTTACAAATGACCTCCTATTAACATCCGATCGTGGTGAAATCTCAATCCTTATATTATTAGACCTTAGTGCAGCCTTTGACACAATAGATCACACAATCTTACTCAATAGACTAGAAAACTATGTTGGCATCAGTGGTCAGGCATTAGCCTGGTTCAGATCGTATCTAACCAATCGATATCACTTTGTTTATGTAAATGAGGAAGAGTCATATCACTCCCCTGTTAAATACGGCATACCTCAGGGATCAGTTCTAGGCCCTATCCTATTCTCGTTATATATGTTACCTCTAGGAGACATTATCAGGAAACATAACATAAGTTTTCACTGCTATGCGGATGATACCCAGCTTTACATCTCGTCGCATCCTAGCGAAACCCACCAGTTTTCTAAGCTAACAGACTGCATTAGTGATATTAGGGACTGGATGGCACAAAACTTTCTTATGCTAAACTCCAATAAAACAGAGATACTTATTATTGAACCGAATCGCTACAAACATAATATGTCAGATTACAAGTTGCCCATAGATGGCTGCACGGTGGTGCCATCTTCCACGGTTAAGAATTTAGGCGTAATGTTCGACAGCAATCTATCTTTTGATAGTCATATCGCCAACATCTGCCGCACAGCATTCTTCCATCTTAGAAATATCTCAAAAATACGGCATATGCTGTCTGCATCAGACGCAGAAAAGCTTATACATGCTTTTATGACCTCTAGAATAGACTATTGTAACTCGTTACTCGGGGGATGCCATGCAAATCAAGTAAACAAGCTACAGCTGGTTCAAAACGCCGCCGCAAGAGTGCTTACTCGATCTAAAAAGTATGACCACATCAGTCCAATTCTGGCATCTTTACATTGGCTACCAGTTAAATATCGCATACAATTTAAAATATTACTAATCACCTACAAAGCCTTAAATGGCCTAGCGCCTTCGTATATTAAAGAACTACTATCACAATACAATCCATTACGTAAACTGCGATCACAAAATTCTGGTCACTTAATTATCCCTAGAATATCAAAAGGGTCTAAAGGTGGTAGATCCTTTTCCTACTTAGCCCCTAAGCTCTGGAATGATTTACCAAATAATGTTCGAGTATCAGACACAGTCGATCAATTTAAATCTAAACTTAAGACATTCTTCTTTAACAAAGCATTCACATAAAATGTCCAGTAAATGTACATTTCCCGCAGTAGTTAGTTTGTCCAGAACAAAGCACTCACATACCTCATATGGGTAATATACTTATGCCGCAATAGTTAGCCTGTCTGGAACCGAGCCGACTTGAACCACTATAATGTTTGACACTTGCATTGCATGCGAACGGCCCCTACGCTAATAGAATTCTGCTTTGTCTCCCTGTCTCGTCCTCAACCACGAGGACCATGAGACAAACAGACCCAGTTCCGGTTGCTGTGAAGATCATTGCATCACTGATCCACTGGCTGTCCTTCAACGTGATGACCAGCCGATGCCCGACCAACGACCACCGGCTAAACCAGTTTAATTCGCTTACCCGCCTCCTATCCCTACCGTTTCTATATATATATAAATATATATTAATTCCTCCCAAGGGTTTTTGTCCTTCTAGGACTTTTTCCCATTGGGTTTTTTTTCCTAGGGGGTTTTTTCGTCCCAGGGAGATTCAGCCAACTTTGGCTTAACTTAGCACTTTACAGTATACGTTACATTATTAATATGCTCGCTTGTACGGTTTAACCGCTTTCTCTACTTCTTATATTATCTATTGATTTTCTGTGTTCTCCTCTACATCTTCTCATGTAAAGCTGCTTTGCAACAATTAACACTTGTGAAAAGCGCTATATAAATAAAATTGAATTGAATTGAATTGAATTGTCTCTGTGTAAAGTCTGTCATGATGTGTCTCTGTGTAAAGTCTGGCATGGTGCATCTCTGTGTAAAGTCTGTGTAAAGTCTGGCATAGTGCGTCTCTATGTAAAGTCTGTCACAGTGCGTCTCTGTGTAAAGTCTGTGGAAAGTCTGGCATAGTGCATCTCTGTGTAAAGTCTGTCATGGTGTGTGTGTCTCTGTGTAAAGTCTGTGTAAAGTCTGGCATAGTGCATCTCTGTGTAACGTCTGTCACGGTGTGTCTCTGTGTAAAGTCTGGCCTGGTGCATCTCTGTGTAAAGTCTGTGTAAAGTCTGTCACGTGTGTCTCTGTGTAAAGTCTATGTAAAGTCTGGCATAGTGCATCTCTGTGTAAAGTCTGTGTAAAGTCTGTCATGGTGTGTCTCTGTGTAAAGTCTGGCCTAGTGCATCTCTGTGTAAAGTCTGTTTAAAGTCTGGCAATGTATGGCAAGGTGTGGCAAGGTGTGGCTCTGTGTAAAGTCTGTGTAAAGTTTGTCGTAATGCAACTCTGTGTAAAGTCAGGCGTAGTGTTTTACTGTGTAAAGTCTGACGTGGTGTGTTTAAATGGCTTCTGTCATCTTCTGATCTCTGTTCTTATAGAAAAATTTATATGGGTCACCTGGGTCACTATTATTTACAACAATTTGGCATAAATATGTAAATAAATGAGGTCAAGGTAGATAGTTAAAAAACTTATAATTTCTTATAATTTAGTAATGCTACCCTCACACACATATAGACACATAACTAAATAATACCTAACACACTGTGCTTCACAGATTAAACTGATGATATTTAATTCATCTCTGATTTTTGTGTGAGGTCTGTGATGAAACCATCCAAATTCAAATGTTATAATATGCTCATTTTGTCATGCATATTTAATAAACGATCAGTTTCCTGAGGTGAGAGTCAAATCTAGACACATGCATCTCTTCCTGGAACTGTAAAATGTGTCTGAGGAATTTTACTAATCTTACATCTAAATGGTTAATGTAGGGTTAAGACAGATGTCTCCCCTGATCAAGCTATATTACTCTTTTGTTGTTTTTATGAGAAAAAAACATGAGGAAATTTGCTCTGTGTTAAAGTAATACTCTGATACAGTCCACCTTCACCTCACAGGAACTTTTTGCTGTGAAGTCTGTTGGTTGTTTACTTGCTTTATAGTGAATAAAAGCTCAGTAACTGTCTGTGGAATAATCACAGGCTGCTGTAACTTGTCTGTAATAACCAGCGTTCTGTGTGTGCGTGTGTGTGTGCGTGTTTGTGTGCGTTTGTGTGTGCGTGAGCTACAGGAGGGACTAAAATAAGAGATTTGCTCAATTAAGCAATAGTGAGTGAAGCGAGTGAGACACCTGCGTATACAAAAATCACAGCTGATTACCTTCACGAGTGTTTCATCTCTTCTCCTACCTGTACTGTTCACTGACACACAAACAGTCCATTAACTAATCACTGTTGAGGAAATAACACACAGGTTTTCAGACTGTGATAAACACAGATCAGCACATCAGGTGCCCAGAGAAAACTGCTGTTTTAAAGCGCACTAACAGTTCACTTTCATATCACCTTCGTCTCGGATACACCCCTAAAAATAAAGGTGCTTCGTGATGGCATGGAACTGGGGGGCCTTGAGATGGTGAGGGGGGGGGCAGTTTTAATTGATAAAATACATACATTTTTCATAATTTCTGTGTAATTTAACCTCAGAAAAACAAGGCTACTAACAGCACAACATTATATATCATTTAATATGTTTTGTTGACACATACAGCTGTGGAAAAAAAAATAAGAGACCACTCCAGTTTTGTCTTTAATCATTTTTAGGTTAGCATTAACATTTTGTTATTGAGAAATCAATTCAAACTTCAGAAAACTGCATCTTTTTTGTTATTTGGTAAATGTTTTCCCCATTTAAATTTTCAGTAAATAGGAAAATAAAGGAAAATAAAGGAAATAAAACATTATTTTTATTAGAAACTTTGCATAAATAGTTGGCAGAATGAAACAAATATGATCATTTTACTTAAACACATACCTATAAATTGTAAATTTCGAAAAACTGAAAATAATCTTGAAGTGGTCTCTTAATTTAGGGCTGTATATGATTGCATTTTCTCACAGCATTGAGCCATTTTTAAGTTTAATTAAAATCCAAGCAAACAGATCAGGTAGATTTAACGAATGATCATGAAGACTGGTTAGTTTGTGTACCAGCAAATCTGACAGATATCTACCAGCAGGTGTAAACACTCTCTCACATTCTCTAACATGAGTGATGAAGACCCTAGACTCTGGATGTTTTTTGTATTTTTGAAGCGTCAGACATCTTCTTAAGGCCTACTGTCTGTCTGAAGTCTGACAGCTTCAATGGCGAGTTCAAGAATCTTCACGGCTGTGAAGTCAAAATCCGCTCATGGTTCGGCAGCGACAGCTGCGTCCAATCAAAAGACCTAAATTCTATTTGTTTCGTTTCAAGGGAGCTCGATGAAGGTCGTCATTGAAGTGGACGTTCGGAGGGAAGCGCGTGCCATCGCCGGGAGTTTTCCATACAAGCAGGTACGCACACAGAGAGTCTGTTTCAAACAGAGAACGAGTGCTTTCAAAAGCTTGAGATTGAAATAATGGATCTGAGCTTTAAAGGAGGATCGAGCTCATTTTGGGTTAATACGGTAAGCTTGTCGGACCCAATTACCGAAGGTGCTTTTCCATTGTCATCTGCTATTTCCCCTTGAGCAGATTATCTGTCAGCACAAAAACTCCCTGTATCCAGGATTTGCCTCTTTTCTCTGATCTGTCTAAATGAAGCACTTTCCAGAGAAGAGGAGGTAACTTACTAAAGTCAGTACTGATGCCTGCCCAACCTAAATCTACACATTTGAGACCTAATCTGTACTGTAAAATTGAAGTTTAATACTTGAATACTGGTGATTGATCTGCTCAATGTAATGAAGAGTCTGGTTTTATTTGTAAAGAATTAATGAATGATGATTCGGATCAAATGTGGAATCATTTTTAACTTGGTTACGTGTATCCTCACTATGCATAACTATTAGCCTCTAGGAGTTTTTGCACTCATTTTTTCCTTCAGCCCTCATCCTCTTTTCCTTCGGCCCTCATCCCCTCGTTTTCCTCGACGGTTCTCCTGCGCTCAGCATTTCCCGTCACCTATCGTTGACTGCAAGACATTTCTCTTTGTTACCATCTCTCGCTCTCTCGCTCGCTCGCCCGCTCTCCGCCCCTCCTCTCTCGACAAACTGCCTGGAGTGAGCATCGTTCACGGGTCATTACTTTTCAAAGAAATTTAAGCACGGAATGCCATTTAATTTTTCCGAATGTATTCCGTCATTAGAGATCTTAGCTGTCAGAGTGATACCATTTTTGGTGTGATGTGTTTGTTGCCTCATTTCTTTTAATTTTACCTCCATTAGCTTAATTCTTTTTTAATATTTCCATCTAACGAACTTTACAGTTCATTTTGTTTGAGTGTGTGCTAAGCGAGTTTTATGAAGCAGGCAGTTGGCTTTTCCCATTTGCGGGGCGGCAGCGAAAGCGCTCTGTGCTTCTGTCAGCTTATTTTTGGCACCTTAGCTTGTGGTTCTGCCTCTGTGCCTTGATTATACAAGCAAACAACTGCATGAAGTTCATTAAAAATAAGCGGCAGCTAATTAACCTGAACTTCAGACAAACCGCCACTGTCATCCAAGATCAGTTTGGAACATATTGAATTGTTAAAGATTTCTTTCTATCAGCAATCTCCTTCACACACACACACACACACACACACACACACACACACACACTTTAGTGTCACGTGCATTCACAAACTCTTTGTCTTGATGTCTTCATGATGGCTTCGGTACGGGCAATGTTGATTAGCTTAGCCGGCCTCGCTGGCGGCATTCTCTCCCCTCGCCGTGTTTATCTCTGCTGAGCGGCGTAACGGTCTGTTGAAGCGTCTCGGCCTCATAAAGGTTGTTTCTGTTGGAGAGGTATCGACATTTACATGCCGCATGTCTGACATTTCTCCCGGGCCTCGGCGTCCATCTCGACTCACCGAACGCTAGCGTGTGTTTGATATGACCCTCGGTCGCTATCTGAAACCTTCCCGTGTTTACCCGGAGGTCGAGAGATACTCCATTAGCAGAAGCCTCCAGTCTTTTGTTCATGTCATTTGCTTAATTACTTCATATCAGCAGACACTAAAGATAGGTTTCACCGTTCGGTTCCTCTGGGAGATTTCGGCCCATATTTATTTTATTATCTATCTATCGTTGTCGTATTTTAACCGGTTTCTATCTTGTGGTGTCCGGCGGCGTTAACAGCTACAGTCAGAGATGAAAATATAGAATGAATAAGCAATGCAGGGAATTAATGAACATTTCTCAAAGAAAACAAAAGATCGTAGCAGGCAGGTGACAAACACACACAAGAAAATGAGAGGGGGAAATGGAGAAAGCCACTGGGGAGGTGAAAGCCAAGAGAAGCTATTGGATTAGTTTTCCCAGTGAATAACTCCTCAACAATCTCTCTCTCTCTCTCTCTCTATCTCTCTCTCTCTGCTTAATTACTGGGATTTTGGGTTGTTCCTCCCCAGGCTCGTGAGTCAGTTTATCTGTGGGGTGGCTTCAAGAACATTCTGACAAGCTTCAGTCTGATCTCTGGTCTCCATTAAATTCCCTCTATAGCTACTTGGGGTCAAAGAGACAAGAACTCTGAATTGTGTGTGAATCCGGTAAATGGATTCAATCAATCCAATTGGCTACCTTTACCTTTACACATTTAAATTGGGTATCTTGAAATGTTCTCATATTATTGTTTTTGCAGAACACCAGGTAGTGACAATAAACCTTTTAAGAAAAAAATTAACACTTGTCAATCCAGACCCACTACTCAAACCACACCCAGTCAAACATTCATCAATTCACACCTGCTTATCAAACCACACCCACTCAAAAACCTTTCAGACCACACCGAGTCAAGCAATCATCAAACCACAACCACTCAAAGACTTGTCAGACCACACCTAGTCAAGCAATTATCAAACCACATCCACTCATCAAAACACACACACTAAAACATGTCAAACCACACAGAGTCAATCAATAATCAAACCACACCCACACATCAAACCACACCCACTAAAACATGTCAAACCACACCCAGTCAATCAATCATCAAACCACACCCACTCATCACATCCACTAAAACATGTCAAACCACACCCAGTCAAACCTCCATTAAACCACATCCACCTATCAAAACACAATCACTCAAAGACTTGTCAGACCACACCTAGTCAAGCAATTATCAAACCACATCCACTCATCAAAACACACACACTAAAACATGTCAAACCACACACAGTCAATCAATAATCAAACCACACCCACACATCAAACCACACCCACTAAAACATGTCAAACCACACCCAGTCAATCAATCATCAAACCACACCCACTCATCACATCCACTAAAACATGTCAAACCACACCCAGTCAAACCTCCATTAAACCACATCCACCTATCAAAACACAATCACTCAAAAACTTGTCATACCACACCCAGTTAAACATTTATTTAACCACACCAACAAATCAGACCACACCAACAAATCAGACCACACCCACTCATCAAACCACACCCACTCAATCCACAAACAGTCAGACATAAATCAAACCACACCCAATCAAACCACACCCACTCATTAAACCAAATTGGCTCATCAAACCACACCGACTCATCAAACCACACCCACTCACCAAACCACACCGGCTCGTCAAACCACACCCACTCAAACAATCATCAGACCACACCCAGTCATCAAATCACACCCACCCAAGAATGTTAAACCACACCCAGTCAAACACTTATCAAACCACATCCACTAAAACACTCATCAGATCATGCCCATTCATTAAACCCCACCCACTCAAGCATATTAAACCACACCCTCTTGTCAAACCACACCCCTTCAAACCTTTATCATACCTAACACTACACCCACTCAAATCCTACACCCACTCAATGTAACAAACCACACCCACTCATTAAACCCCACCCACTCATCAAACCCCACATACGCAACAAACCACACCTTTCTCAGACACACATCAACCACTCCCACTCTTATTAAACCACACCCCCTCAAACCTTTATCATACCTAACGCTACACCCACTCAAACCCTACGCCCACTCAATGTAACAAACCACACCCACTCATTAGACCCCACCCACTCATCAGACCCCACATACGCAACAAACCACACCTTTCTCAGACACACATCAACCACTCCCACTCTTATTAAACCACACCCTCTTGTCAAACCACACCCCCTCAAACTTTTATCATACGTAACGCTACACCCACTCAAATCTTACACCCACTCAATGTAACAAACCACACCCACTCATTAAACCCCACCCACTCATCAAACCCCACATACGCAACAAACCACACCTTTCTCAGACACACATCAACCACTCCCACTCTTATTAAACCACACCCTCTTGTTAAACCACACCCCCTCAAACCTTTATCATACCTAACGCTACACCCACTCAAATCTCATCAAATCCTACACCCACTCAATGTAACAAACCACACCCACTCATTAAACCACACCCACCCATAACTTTAAGATTTAAATGTAAGATTTGTGTTGAGTATTGTTGAGTGTATTTACAGGTCAGACTTCACATGATTCAGACATGAAGAACAGAGGGCAACACTGTTGAGTTTTCGTGTGTTTTTGTCTGATTGGTTTGATGGTCACACAAACATTCCCTCAATCTGACACACGTCACATCTTCATGTAATGGCCCACACCAATAATGTGTGTCAATTATTATCCAGTACGGTTCAGGTTGAAAATGATGATGAAATTCCACATCTCCTCAAGTTAATGCAGACGTATATTGAGCTAATTCAAGACAGAATAAAAATGACTGTTATTATCTTCAAATAAAAGTTGGGCTGGTGCCGTGTAAGACGTCTCGTAATTATCAGAGCCTCATATCCATTTACCCGCCGCCGAAATGAGAAGAAGCAGCCGTTGAATGACAGTGAGTTCATTTAGAAAGACCATCAGCTAAATGACCCTCATGCGACGATCAGTAACCTGCTAGCGCGTCCCCGTGGACGAATGACAGGTGCTCGTGTGGAACAGCGTCACGTTCATGCGCTTAACAGCAGACTTCTGATCTGACGCTCTTTTGTCAATGTTTCACTTTATGTTAAATATATTTAAAAAGAGCTCAGATGCAAAAGCCGCTAAACACCACTTAGACTCGAATTGGCAACCTTTGGGGGTTACAAGCGTCAACTCTCTAACCAGTCGCCCCTTAAAACACAATGAAAGCAACAATAATATAGCGGTTACTTACCAGCTATTGTACATCAACTGATGGTCGTACATTGTGCAACGGCACAGTCATATAGCATTGGCCAGAGAAATGAATATGTTTCTCTCCTGCGCCTCCTAATAAATAAATAAAGCCCAGAAGAGAGATGTTAGACACACAGTTCTGCAAGCAGTGAAGAAACCCTAAACATGCTGTTTTAATAATACAATAACGTGTACATTGCAATAAGCTATTTTAATTCCATCTGCTAAGTATGACAACATTAGCATATCCATTTAATTAGCGGTGGTTCTGTGTTAATCACCTTCCTGAATGAATGAATCCCTCCTTCCTTCTCTCTTCTTTATTTCGAACAAGATGGTTTTTCCTCTCTGATGCAAAGTAAAGGTGTTTGTTATGATGGTTATATTTCAGTTCCTCTCTCTTTCTCTCTGTCAATGAACAGTGACTTCACTAAACTAAATCTATTCAAACGCTCACATTAATGGGGCAGATTTGAATAGATTTTCATATTAAGGCTCATAGATTCTGTCAGCAATTTATTAATTGCAACAGAGGCATCATTGTTTGCCATTTTGACACCGGCTCAATTAGAGCGCTATTTAGAGTTAATTAGATTATTCTGAAAGCTTTTCAAAAATGAGATTTATTGTCCGAAAAAACACAACATGAAAGTTTATCTCACAATAGAGCTGCAGTGATACTCCCATCGTACCGTATTTATCTTTTCTTCAGTCGTTCTGTTTCTCTCTCTCTCTTTCAAATACACACAAAGTGAGTTTGTTTTTTATCTGTAGTAAATGCATGTGAAATGAATCGACTCTTGAACTCTCTTTGAACTCAATGAATCTTATTTAATGTGGAGAAGTGCTGTGTTTTAGTTCATCTTTAAATGCATACATAGAGATTTATCATACTTGTCAACCCTCCAGTTTTTTCTGGGATTTCCCGTGTTTCTCCTGTATTTAAAAAATCCCACTTTGTCTTGATGCATGTTACATTCACCACTGGTAAAGCAGGTGGCAATATATCTGTAGCATATCAGTCAAACGACACCAGACAAAAACGTGGATGACGAGCTGCGCACAAAACTACTTAGCGTGCACGTCTGCCTACTCCCCGCATACACAAACTCGTATATTTGGAGTACGCGCTGAGTACGCATGGTGGGGTGTGCATTTTTTATAACTTTGTGTGTTGGGAAACACTGCAGTTTGTGCTTAACTTAGAAGGTGTTAAGAAATGCAACATCTGAGACCTATGTGTATAACAAGTCACTTGCAGATGCAAGAGAGCCATACTAGGTATACCCATCCATTCCCTTACTAGTGTAAGTTATCAGGAAATTTCTCTTATTTTCAAATCCCAATGTTGACAGGTATGGCTTTTAGTGACCTGGGTCATCATTCACTAACCTCCTCCTTGTTATTTTTTTAAATTTAGACCTCCAGCTTCTTCTTCTAAATCAACAATTTAATAAGAGACAAATGCAAAAAAAAAAAAAAATGTTTTTGGTTTATAATTTATTTTAAAAGTAAAAATGTGTATAGGCCACTAAAGTATGGGGAATCAGGCAAGGGTTAAGAAATAGTTTTATAACATTGTAAAAGGTTTAAGAAGCGGTTCATAAATTATTTAAATTTTTGTTGAACATACAGACTTGTTTCTGTCATAAAACCACACTTCATGTACAAATACCTCCCAGCAAGCAGAAACCAAGACGACTAACTATAGACCCAATATAGTCTAGCTATGAATAACCCTTAACTACCCTAACTTTGAATTTGGTTACATGCCGTTTTTGCATTAATAACTTGGAGATCATGTAAGCAAAGTCAACAGGTGTTCTTAGGTAGACATGTTTACAATGCAAAAAATTACTTTCTTGCTTATTTCTTACGAGTATGTTTGTCTTGTTTTCAGTACAAATATAAAAAATCTCCTAAATCAAGACGGATTTTCTTGATGAGCAAAATGACTTAAGAAAATAAATCTAGTTTGCACTTATCTTGCAATAGTTAGCCTGTACGTAATAAAGCATTCACATAACTCGTCTGGGTAATATACTAGTGCCGCAATAGTTAGCCTGTCTGGAACCGAGCACATATTAAAACACAACACTGTGTGTTATATAAATATAAATATATATATATTTATATAAAGTCGGCCAACATTGGCATAACTTACGTTACATTATTAATATGCTCGCTTGTAAAGTTTATTCATAGCCGCTGTATTTTGCTACTTATGTTGTCTGTTGATTTTTCTGTGTTTCTCCTGCTTCTATTAATGTAAAGATGCTTTTAAACAATTACAAGATATATATAAATAAAATTGAATTCAATTGAATTTTTATACAAATTATATCATATTTAAATGAATTTTTACTTAAAATGAGCAAAAATATCTGCCAATGGGGTACGAAAATAAATCTTAAAAGAAGCTAACTTTTTTCTTAAACACTTTTCTTAAAAAACTTTTAACCCATTTGAAGATATGTTTCTTGTTTTAAACACAAATTCACTGAAATTGTATATTTTTGGTCTATAAAACAATATTTGTTTTCTAAGGTCATTTTGCTCATCAAGAAAATACATATTGATTTAATTATTTTTTATATTTGTACTGAAGACAAAACTACTAAGAAAGTCATTTTTTGCAGTGTATATCAGTATGTGTGTTCAAACCCCTGAACTCTGCTAATGCAATGCTTTATTGCTGAGCTACACATGAGCACATTGGTCTATTAAATGTAGGGTCTGATGTAAAACATTTTGTCCCGCAGAGACTCAAAGTCTTCACCTCTCCATCCATTAGCAGAAGATCTTCCACCTGAAAGATGTTTCTCCATCACTGACTCTCTCCTGAAGTTTATTTAATAATGTATGAATCATGAATTATTCTCCTGCTGGATTACAGGTTATTAAAGTAAAGACATGCATGTTTTCTAGAGAATTACAAATGTGTGTTTTGCTTTAAAAGGGAAAAGAGCTGGAGCTGAATTGCTGAAAGTAATCAAACTTTGATGTGAAATATTACAGCAGGTTTTCTGCTTCCTCTTTGAACATGCAAGATCTGCTCACATCTTTTATCAGTTTAAAAATTATTCACAAACCCATGCACCAGACTGATATAATGTTTCGCTTTTATAATCATATACAGCCCGTATGTGCCAATAAATATTGACACATGGATAGCGTCAACAAATGCCGACACATACGGATAAAACAGCTATCAGCAGTGGTCTTCAGCTGTTGTCACGGGGAAACATCACTGGCTGTTGATGTATAACCCTTCATTATCCCCTGATCAGATTATTTATTATGCTATCCTAATATTATCATTTAGCTTCTCGTGTCTGTAACCCAATCAGAAGAAACCTGCGACCCATTTAAAAGACGTGACCCAGCTTATGTTACTTTTAATTACACGTCTGCATCCAGCAGCAAAATAAAGACAAAGGTTCCTGAGTATCAGAAATGATTCAGCTCTGTATTTTAAAGTCTCTCTCCATCAAACGGATGACACAGTTTTTCACGGGGAGTCATTTTGACTTCCGCTTTTTCAATTGAATTCTCACCGGCCAGAAACCCAGAGGAGCTGAGAGAGGTGTTTTACATTAAACATGCTTTGGAGGTGAGTTGACATCATACTTGAATAATGTACGACACCAGACTGCACGGAGTGAAATGCATTTTTAATTACTGAAGTGACTAATATCTAAAGTCCTGCTTTGAGGTTTTTGTCGCATTAAATATTCAAATGTTTTCTTTCATTCGTGCATCCGAGCGCCACACCTGGAGATCGACGCTGAACTTCCATTCGAAAACCTCTCAGGACCCACGACAGGTTCGGTAGGACTCTGCCGAAGATAAAGAGCGACACTTAAATGACAGACGGTGGAAATATCTCCGCTGTGGTTATTAACTCGCATTCTGTTCTCTAAAGCTGTCGGCAGTCCCGTAAAACACCACGTCGACTAAACCTGCGAGTGAAAATCACAATAACATGATGCTGGTGACGGCGTGCTTATCAAAGTGCCACTTCAACTTAAAACAGAAATGTGTCTCACTCAAACGTCTGAATGGAGAAATAAAAATGTTTGGCTGTTTTATTACTAAACTCCGAGCGGGTGAGAGAGATCAGACGTGTTACACCGCTCATATTTTCATCATAGGGGAAACTGAATTCTGGGATTCGAAGGTGACAGGATTGAAAATTCTTGCCGTTGGGAAAACGATAAACTGCTGTTATTGTGCCTGATATCTGAATGTGGGACACAGACATCTTTACCTCGCAAAACTACAACTGGAAAGTACTTCAAACATCTTTACAGTAGCTAGAAAACTTCACTATGAATTATCTACCTCACTAACTTTATCTCTCACTGAGTCTCAGTACAGCTGGCATGAACATTTAAATATTCATTGTTGAAATAAGATCTGTATCGGATCACAGTCTCTTTAAAGCGGAGCCAATTAACTGATATAAATAAAGATGTTTCTCTTCTGAGGTCCAGAGACACACAAAGCTTCGTCTGAAACCTTCACCTCAATGGCGTCCCATAATGAGAGTGTGAAACTCCTTGAACTCCAGACAGTGTCTTGTGATTTTCATTAAAGGTGACAAGAGCAGAAATCAGTCCAGATGAATTTGAGCTTGTTTAGAGACCACCAGCTTTGCTGATCTCTTGTTAATAAAGAAGCGCTTGTGCCAGCAAATGTGGCGAGCATCTTTCAGAAGAATTGTGTGTCTGAACTCAACCTGCACACACACACACACACACACACACACACACACACACACACACACACACATTAATCAACTTCAAAGTTAACTTCACGAAATGCACAACACAATAGCAAACTGCAGAATGGTTGATGAAAAGTAAATGTGGCATTATTAATATAAGGTATTTAACTCTAATAATCACCTTCATTTATTGCAGTAATGAGAGACGTGTTTGTTTCATCAAGTCTTCATTGATGACCTTCAGCAGGTGTTGATGACAGACATCAGTTAGTTCAGTGTCTCTGAATCTCAAAGTCAATTGAAGATGAGAAGCAGATCTGTCCACAGGTATTTCCTCCGTTTGTTTGCAGATGTTCTCTGCTGAATCATCTTTGTGGTTTTGGATTCAGTTGTGAGGAAGAGCTTTTATAAAACCATGATTATATTTATTTATTTAGCATTGACCAGAATCCATGTGGCACTATTAGATGATTAAACAGCAATCAGGTTTATTTGAAAATCTGAGCCAAAGAATTTTGCAGAGTTTTCCTGTTGAATTAAACTGTGATCTAAACATTTCTCTGAACCTTAAAGTAAAAATTCATCCAAAAAACTACAATTCTAGGAACAAACTGATGTAAGAAAATCTTTTCCTATGTTCTTTACCTCAAATCACATTAAAGCTTTTGCTCTGTGGTGAATGTATATTAGATTATATGAATGCTTGCAGAAACCTTTAATATGATCCAATACTGTTTTATGCTTTGCTTTTAAAAACTCAACACCTGTAGTAAACTATACCACATACCCCCCCCTCCCTCTCTCTCTTTCTCTCTCTCACACACACATATTAACCTTCATCTTTTCTTTCTGTTTGTCTTCATCACAGATGGGCCAAAGTCACAAACTTGCAGCCGAAGGCTCCGTACAGAATGTGGGCAGATTTACCTGACAAGATTCTGCTGTGGAGGGAGAGAGAGAGAGAGAGAGAGAGAGAGAAAGAGAGGATTAAATTCTCCTTTATTTATACCATATGCAAGACCAAAAACTTTGTTACACTTACATTCTTACATTTCACAAATCACAATTATTGAAACATTTAACCATCCACAAAAAATAGTTAAAAGCTGATCACTAAATCATCATTTTTATCAACTGTGCAAAGTACCTCATTTACAGCCCATATATTCACAAACATCCTGTAAGTTTAAAATAGGCATATTCAATCTTGAGTCTTGATTTCATTAACAAAGGATCTAATGTATCTCTGCCGAGCATATTAACTCTTTCCCCGCCATTGACGAGATATCTCGTCAATCAAGAGAAAATGCTTCCCTGCCAATGACGAGTATTTCCGGCTTTCCGCAATACCGCTATTATCCACCATTCCGCAACTTTTTAAACCCGGAAGTATTGCCCTATGGCAAGCGCCTGCATGTCCGTGTATGTTTTAAAGATCCCTCTGAATGGGATCTCTATGAAAAGTCTGTCTAAAAAAATGGAATTATCTCTGCTTTTTGCTCAAAATGTGGTGTTTTTGCAGAAACCTACCCATATTCAAAAGCTGATTACAAAAGAACTACTGAAGGTAGGATGAAACAGTTTTTTTTTGTTTTAAAGCAGAGGGTCTGTTCTTTCATTTGGTATATTGTATGTTTATATATTTAAAGAAGAACATTTTCTGGAAGGCATTAAACTTTTGTGAAAATCATGAAAAACGCTGGCGCTGGCTGGCAATTTTTTTTAAAAACGCTGGCGGTGAAAGAGTTAATTTTCCTTGTTTCCCCAATAGCCAGTTTAGCAATACCAAACACATAATTTAATAAAACCAAACCATTTTTGCAACTGACTGAATATTTTGTTCCATATATAAACAGTTGATAAGAAAAATCTTCACTCAAGGCTGATGCCCATTGAGTTAGTAAGGAATAATTGACGACGGGCCATTGAATTATAAGAAAATAATGGACACCAAGGTGGTAATGCGGCACGACGCAAAGCGGAGTGCCGTTACACTGCAGGTGTGCATTATTTTCAAATAATTCAAAGGACCGGAGTCAATTATTCCGCTTATACCACGGTTACCACAAACATTGCTCTGGTGCCTACAACATTTGACAAGTTAGGTGTGCGGTTTACAGAAAAATAATCAACACCCATAGAACATTTCTCAGCCAATCAGAATGCAGCATTCAACAGACCCGTGGTATAAACATGGTTAACATATTGCCCAGCCGTGCACATTGTACAGAGAGAGAGAGAGAGAGAGAGAGAGAGAGAGAGAGAAAATGTTCAGATGTTAACTAGTCCAGTAATGTATATTAAAGCTTCTCACCTTGCAACAGCTTTAAGAAATCATTGGACATTTAAGCTGTACACTGTAAAAAGTAATACATAAATCTAACTTATCATTCTATCTAACTCACTCACTCACTCACTCACTCATTCTAGATCACTCTAGATCTCTCTCACTCACTCTATCTCACTCTCTCACCCATTCTAGATCATTCTATCTCACTCACTCACTCACTCACTCACTCACTCACTCACTCACTCACTCACTATCTCACTCATTCTAGATCACTCTATCTCACTCTCTCACCCATTCTTTCAAACTCTATCTCACTCTATCTCACTCATTCTAGATCACTCTATCTAGATGATATTATTGGACAATCATGACTGTCAGGACTCTGGATGTTGATTCTTAGTGTTATCTAGTTCAAAATCACCTGTTCTCCATTTCAGACAGATGTCAGTCATTGAAAACGAGCACACACACAAGTTTTGACTCCTGACAGTAATGCTGAAAAGACAGAAAATCACTGTAGTGTCCCCCACACATACTACACACATTAGCCTGTGATTGTGTGTGTGTGTGTGTGTGTGCGTGCATGCGTGTGTGTGTGCGTGCATGCATGCGTGTGTGCAGGGATGGGCAGTATTTCAAATACATGTATTTACAATACGTATTTCAAATACAAAATAGTATTTTGTATTTTGTATTTTAAAGCCTTTGAAAAAAATGAAATGTAATTTGTATTTAAATACATTTAAGATGAGTATTTTTGTATTTTTAAAATACTCAAAATACTTTGAGCCAGTCAACCAGTCAGGGTGCTGTTTTCATGCATCAACTAGTTCAGACCAGACACCAGAGTTCAGGTAAGCAAATATATCTGTGCAGCTTTTAGTGGGCAATAATTAAAATGTTGGAGTGGGAAAAAAAGCAAGGGCAATTGAATTATTGGGTGTGATGTGATTTGTGTTATAACTGTCGCGAAAAGAAATTCAAATTCACACTTGCACGTTGGCAGGCAGTTGCACTTGCACGTTGCACGACTGAGACAGAGTGTTGAACACTGACAAATAGGCCTACACTTTTGACTTAAAGGAAAACTACCATTTTTAATATTTTACTATGTTCTTACCTCAACTTAGACAAATTAATACATAACTATCTTTTTTCAGTACATGGAGGAAGAGCACTTAGTTTGCAGCATTTCGACCTCAGCGCACAGTAACATTTTCACAGGAGTCATGATGTTACTACGCCAGAGGTCAAAGTGCTGCAAACTAAGTGCTCTTCCGCCATACAATATAGTTCTCATTTTTTATTCACTTAAAAATCATGTTTTATTTTGTGCCACCATACTTACTCGTGTAACTACTCATGTAAACAGTCTTTGAATGGGGAAAACATGGAAGTGTTTGGTGGCTTCTAAATTCTTCCCTGTTTAGATCCTAAGGAATAAATGGGACTAGGCTAAATGCTAACACATTCATGACACACTGTGCAAAGATGAAGTGCACATATTGAAAAAAGATAGGCATGTATTCATTCATCTAAGTTGAGGTAAGAACATAGTAAAATGTTGAAAAACTGTGGTGTTTTCCTTTAAAGGCCCTTTCACACGTGACGCGGCAAGTGGTGGAATCAGCACACAGTTGCTGATTTCTTTTTAGCTTTGTGTAGTTGAAGCCTTGTTTACACTTTTTTAAATTCGCATGGCTCTACCCTACGGCGTGAACCTGCAGGCTCCTCAGTAAACCTACAAGACTTTTATGCTTGACGTGTTCTTCGTTGTATAATTCTGTGAAATGACAGAGGGCGACTCGTGAGTAATTGTTCTCAAAACCATCAAAAAGCAGCGATGAGAGAAAGTAGTTTGCCGAATAATTTCAACACTTCAAACACTTGTCTCGTGAGAAGTAAATACATGGATTTCTTCACTCTAAAAAATATTGGGTTGTTTTTAACCCAGGGCTGGGTAACTATAGGACAGAACACATTTCTGGGTTAAAGTGACCCAAATAATGGGTTGTTTTAACCCAACTGCTGGGTTGTTTTAAAGTGGTTGATTAACAATAACCCAGCAGTTGGGTTAAAACAACCCATTATTTGGGTCATTTTAACCCAGAAATGTGTTCTGTCCTATAGTTACCCAGCCCTGGGTTAAATATTTTTCAGAGTGTTCATATATAAACTGTTTAGGTTGTTGGTCGACGACACATGAAAAAGTTTTTATGATGTTTTTATAAAACATCACTTTACTTGAATGGGTGTTCATAAGGCTGACATGACACATTCATAATCATGACATGACACGTGTCATGAATATGAAGGAGATTTTATGGACGTTTATGACAACTGCCATTAAGTGTCATTTGTTCAATTATGTCATTTTTATTGCAAATATGACATTGTTTGAAATGCCTCTGTAATGACAACTTGACATTAACAAATACATTATAACTTGTCAAGACAACTTGACATTAACCAAGACAACATAACTGACCACTTTTTACAAGTGATACAAATTGAATTTGTCATTAAGTGTTAATACTCTGTTAAATAGTTTTATAACAGCATCACGAATATTCTTCACTTCATAATGTTTATTTGACCGAGTATTAATAATATTTGATATAGTATTAACACTTAATGACATTTAAATCATGGTTTAATGTAATGTTAACCTACAAAGCTATAGGTAGTTTCTTAAGTTTGATAATTATTGTTTATGATTTAGAACAAGTTGTGTTGTATTGGTTTATGTGTCAAGTTGTCAAAGATATCTCAAACAACGTCATCTTTGCATTAAAAATTACATCATTGAGTAAATGACACTTAATGACAGTTGTCATAAATGTGCATAAAATCTTCTTCATGTTCATGACACATGTCATGTCATGATTATGAAGGTGTCATGTCAGTCTTATGAACACCCCTTCAAGTAAAGTGTTACCAAGTTTTAATTCTAGTTTTTTATTTCCTACAGGGCAGGGGAAAGCAAGAGGTACGTAAAATAAAATGAAAGTTTTTTAAGCAGTTGCACACATCTAAATGCTTTTTGGCATTCAGAAATAGACCCAGATAGATTTCAGCCTAATAGGAATACTTGCACTGAATAAATCACCAATTTCAGATGTATTTTGTGTATTTTCAAAATACAAAATACTGTATTTGTATTTAAATACATTTTTCCTCACAGTATTTTGTATTTGTATTTAAATACATTTTTCGACACAGTATTTTGTATTTGTATTTGAAATACATTTCCATGTATTTATGCCCATCTCTGCGTGTGTGTGTGTGTGTGTGTGTGTGTGTGTGTGTCCCGTGAGGTGTTCCGGGCATGCTGGCAGTCAAGCTCCGATATCACCTTCTCCTGACCGGAATATCAGCATTGCCTGTTGAGACTTTTCCATCTGTTTCCCACAGTGAATACGCATGTGCACAAACACACACGTGCACGGATACCCATGCACACCACACACATGCACACAGTTAAATGACAAAGTTGATGCAAACACCTTTGATACAGACAACAGACTTTTAAATAGCTTTCTCTCTCTCTCTATCTGTGCGTGTGGAGCTGCAGGTAAACAGGTGAGATGTATGTTACCCTGAGTCTCACCCTGTGTGTGTGTGTGATACACACATCTGTTTCTGTTCTGTAACACACAAACACATGCCTTTCATTCAACAAAACTTCACACGACACATAATAACCGCAATCTCTCTCTCTGCGGTGCATAACAAATGACACTTAATAAGGTTCATCTCACCACAGCCATTCCAACAGCCACATTTCAATTTAGTCTCTAATGTTGGAATTTTCTACCATGTATTATATTGCAATATTATACCAATTGCAGCAAATGTGAACATTAAATTAAAAGTATTAGCACAACATTAGAGCAGGAATCAGCGATTTCAAAATAGTTTTCTGCTGAGCCGATACGCACAGATCACAGCAGAGTCTCCCACTTATTTTACTTCTGCAGTTTATTTGAAATCTCCTTCAAACTCAGAAAGCGTATATGCTCACAGATCACAATGATGAACGAACAAGAATGTCATCCATTTATTTACAAACAGTCACATGACTGATGACATCATCACTGTCTTCTGTGTCCATGAGTTACAGTATCTTGTTGTCGATGTAATGCATGTGATGGTCTGTATGTACCTGAGCTCGCTGAGAGGAAACTGTGACATATGGCATCACTCTCTCTCTCTGTCTCTCTCTCTCTCTCTTTCTCTGTGCTGTTTTTTCTTTATGCTCAATCACATTTCCAATTGCCTGAACAACTTGAAGCACGCGAGTGAAGAAACTGATTTCTCAAGCTTTCAACATCTCAGCTCAAGATGAGTGTCTCTCTCTTTCTTTCTCTTTCTCTCTGTGTGTCTCTCTGCTGGAGCTCCTCCACTCGAGAGCCAGTGATTAAAATGTGACCCTTGACTATGGGAGGGATGGGAGGGTGGATGGCGCGTTGAGGATTTCATTAGCATTGCCCTGCTATTGACACTCAGAGCAAGGCCAGAGAAAGTTGATGTAAGGAGTAAATATGTGGCTTGTTTCTCGACGGCCGTCTTTGTGAAGAAGCTCTCGTGAAGTGAGAGGCTCTTCTTTACCGCCGACGAGCCGAATCCGACGAGACGTGCGCGAAACACCTTCTTTCTTAATGCTAATTTATTCAAGTGCCAGAGGTTACGGATGACTATTCAAATGTGATCACCTACAGTCATAATTGAGAGATTAAAATGCGAAAAGAGCAAAAACCCTCCACGTTTCGGATAAACGGAAGCGAGCGGATCTGGCAGGTGCACATGCAACACGTCACTCCACAAACACACACACAGACACAAAAACACACAACACATCCACAAGAGGAGCCCAAAGATATTTGGAGGGTTCTCTTCAAAGCGGTCTGGATTAGATTCAAACACAGAGCATCCTGAGGGAAACCTTTGAAGGAAACGTGAAGCCGTGACGCCGCTGGCCCCTGCAGGACTTGGTTTTTTGTTTGTTTGTCTAAACCTATTTCACACAGACAGTTTGCCATCGAGCTGATGGGTCTCATACTCACGCACACACGCACGCACACACACACACACACACACACACAAACACACACAGCTGTATAGCCACAGATCAACTTATAATAAAATTTTGTATAATAAAATCACAGTGCTGTCATATCAGGATTTGTTCAATACTGTGTTTCTTTAATAATCCATAAAAAGAAAGAGATTTTGTATTATATGATTGTATTATAGTATAAACTGAATTAAAAATAAAGTATATAGTGATATTCTGGGGGCGTGGCTTGATGATTATTTATTAAAATAGGAAGTTGGGGACATTATTCATCATTATTCTAGAGGCAATACATTCTAATCAGAGATAGCATCTGATTGGACAAAAATATAAATAACACTGACGTCTGTCGATGATGTCATCATTCAGTAGCTGTGTTTTCATTACTCTTTAAAGTACGCAAATTCACAAATATGGCCAATGGAAACATGTCAATTTCCCATATATCGCAAAAAATATATACGCTCGCATGAGGTGGTTATTCAGGCAATTTGGAAAAGGTAATGCAATGGAAACAGTTTATTTGCATTTTCAGGTCACCTGATGCAAGTAATTCACATAATTATTATTTGAAGATGTACTAAAACCTCCCAGAAACACCTCAATACGTGTTTGCTCACAAATTTAAGAGGCTTACCTTGCCACTAATGTTTGGATAACACTCCTACATCTCTTTTGATTTAAAATAATCTACTATTACCTCCAATAAAAACATGCTTTGCCGCTAGGGATGCATAACGATTAACCGCGACGAATCTATAACAGAATAAATGTTTTTGTTTACATCATATATGTGTGTAAACTGTAATTATGTAAATATAAATATGCACACATGCATGTATAATTTTAAGAAAAAAAATTAATTAATATATTGAGTATTTATATTTATGTATATTATAAATGATACATAAATATACAAATGTATAAACACATGTAAAAATGTCTTAAATATATATACATGCATGTGTATTTATCTATAGACGATTTCAGCAGTAACAACATAAACAAGCGGCTGTCGCGGTTCCGGTAAACTCCACTAATAATAAATAACCACAAAGTACTTTAAATGTAGTTTATTTATATAACAAGCAAAAAAACAACACATAGATTACCTTGGAAACCAAAACATTTGTTATTTTCGATGAGGCATTTGTTCAAGAGATCAGTTTAGCAACTAGTCAGACCATTAAAAAAACGAAACTGGAGGTAAAGGTCGGAACCAGACGTGTATCATGTGCGTCCGATGAAAACGTCTATACAAAGTTATTATTCACAGTTCACATATACATATATGATGTAAACAAAAACTTTTATTCTGCTATAGATTAATTGCAATTAATCGTTATGCATCCCTAGCCGCTCCTAAGTATAACGGACTTTTATTGGCATTCATCCTTGAATAATATTTCAGTCACATATCATTGGTTAATGAAAACTGATTATTTCGCAATAATCTTTTGTTGACATTAAGACAATTATGCTAAAGTTTTGCACAAATCTGCAATAGAAAAAGCAGCTATTTTTTGTCAATTTTCATGGAGAGGAAATGCTCTAAATTTTAACTGTAGTCTAAGCTTTAATATCTTTTCTTTTGGGATGAACCTGTGTGGCCATTTTATCATGAGACTGACCCTGGGAAACACAACATTATCATTCACCTTTGAGTGTTTCTGGAGGTTTCAGTCAAACACTAACCGGATGAGTTTAAATGTAACTGAACTTCAGGATTTCTCTCCATTTCTCTGAAACTGAAGAAAGAGAGAGAAGATGAGCTGTTTACCAAATAATAATTTTATTTTTGTATGACTTCACTGGATTTTATTCTTACGGCCAAACAAAGAGCAGCGTTTAACTTCAATCACCCGCAATAATGTCTGAGGTCGCCTGTGACCTCGCGTGATGTCACCAGACATCGGGGTCAAAGGTTAATTTGTATAACAGTGAAATTTGCATACAAATGACAAATGACTGAATGTTTTCAGTAGCCTTCTTTCAATGTCAAGCACATGAAGCGGCGTGCGCTCTCCTGCTGTCACTGAATCATCGTCTGCTTCCTCAGAAGTTCGGCCACCTTGTTTCACATTAATCTCAAGCGCAGGTCAGCGACTTCATTTGCTAAACTTTATCAATTTTTTGAAGGACTCTTGGCGTCTTTGTAGCGTTTCTACAGACAGAGGATAAGCTTTTGAAACACCACAAAGTCTCTGTTCTTTCTGCTCTGAAGACATAAATGAATTACTGTGAGTGGAAATATAACCAGTACCCCCCCTCCCCTCTCCTCCTCTCTCTCTCAACACACCATAACTTCTTAAGAGATTTCTGCCCAAACCGGCTCTCCAGTTCTCTCTTGCTGTGATTGGATTGATTGTTTTTCTAATCCAGGGAAAATGACTCACTAAACGGGGTCATATAATCACCGGCAAACGTGTGGTGAGCAAAACCCGAAGTGACTTTGTTCCCTCCTTCATAATTCTCTCTCTCTCTCTCTCTCTTTGTGTGTGTATGAAACTCACTTTTCTTTCTCTCTCTGTTATTTCACTCATAATGACTCTGAACAGTTTTTGAAGAGTAAAAACGACTGTAGTGATGTGAAGAAAGTGCTACAGACATGAATGATCCTGAAATCACCTGGTTTGTTAAGCTGTTACTGTCACAGGTCATCAAAAACCATCTCAGCATCTCATTCACACAATGACATGATGTTTGGGAAACACAAATCTACGTTTCATCACCTTTATAAATGTGTTGTCCAGTGCACGGACATCAGCTCGCTCACACAGACGTCCAAGTCCAGGTCTGTTTGTGAGTTTTATATGCATAACACTGACTTTTCACTTTTGTAGGATTAGCTGGATTGATTTTTCAAGAGCATTGGGAATAGAGGAGCACAATCATATTAGACACCGCTGTGTTATTATGACAAATAAATTATGATTGATTGGTGCGCTAAACATTAGCCGGTCCCTGGACGGCGTCCACTTCGTTTTGGCAATCAACTCGACATACATTTCAAAAGTCACTGTAAATGAGAACATGGAGTGTGATTATCATCTTATAAACATTTAAACTGTTACTGAGGGAAAACTCGAGAAGGAGTTTCGGAGAAATGCGAGCGATAAATTCACGCATCTGTTGTTTGGCGCAGAAAAGCATCGGCGGTTCGAACCCTTCGTCCCACGAGCGGTTATTGATCTTCTCCTCTTCTTTCATCTGAGATCTCACCTGTCTCGGATGATAAAAACTCCAGGCCCTCCCCTGACCTGCGGCCGGAGATTAGCGCACGTAACTAACCCGAGTTAATGAGCTATAGGTGCTAATGTGAGAGAGGCTCTGTCTAATTAACTCACATCAAAGACAGCAGCGTAATCCCAAACAAACCTGCCGATCAGAATACTCTATGAGACGCTGGAGGACTTCAAACAGAAGAGCAGGAGAACAGGAGATGAACTTTTCTGACACCACCTACTTTTAATGAAATGCAGAGGTTCAGTCGGAAACATCTGAGAAACATTTCAGAAGTTCTCATACAGAGGAACCTACAAGAAACCACAATCATCTCTCAAACCTGCAAACACAAGCTTGCATACAAATAGGGTTGCCATTCGTGCCAGTTTCGCCGGACACGTCCCAGACAGGATTTCGGGTGCATCATCAAGATTTAATATTTTGGGTTTTATTTCAGAAAAGCAACCGTTACATTTCAATTCAAGAATGAAACTACAATGATTGTACACTCACCTAAAGGATTATTAGGAACTGATGTTCAATTTCTCATTAATGCAATTATCTATTCAATCAATCACATGTTAGTTGCTTCAATGCATTTAGGGGTATGGTCCTGGTCAAGGCAATCTCCTGAACTCCAAACTGAATGTCAGAATGGGAAAGAAAGGTGATTTAAGCAATTTTGAGTGTGGCATGCTTGTTGGTGCCAGACGGGCCGGTCTGAGTATTTCACAATCTGCTCAGTTACTGGGATTTTCACACACAACCATTTCTAGGGTTTACAAAGAATGGTGTGGAAAGGATAAAAACATCCAGTATGCGGCAGTCCTGTGGGTGAAAATGCCTTGATGATGCTAGAGGTCAGAGGTCAATGGGACGACTGATTCAAGCTGATAGAAGAGCAACTTTGACTGAAATAACCACTCGTTACAACTGAGGTATGCAGCAAAGCATTTGTGAAGCCAAAACACGCAAAACCTTGAGGCGGATGAGCTACAACAGCAGAAGAGCCCACCGGGTACCACTCATATCCACTACAAATAGAAAAAAGAGGCTACAATTTGCATGAGCTCACCAAAATTGGACAGTTGAAGACTGGAAAAATGTTGCCTGGTCTGATGAGTCAGAATTTGATGTAAACAGAATGAGAACATGGATCCATCATGTCTTGTTACCACTGTGCAGGCTGCTGGTGGTGGTGTTATGGTGTGGGGGGATGTTTTCTTTACACTTTAGGCCCCGTAGTGCCAATTGGGCATCATTTAAATGCCACGGCCTACCTGAGCATTGTTTCTGACCATGTCCATCCCTTTATGACCACCATGTACTCATCCTCTGATGGCTACTTCCAGCAGGATAATGTCACAAAGCTCAAAATATTTTTAAATTGGTTTCTTGAACATGACAATGAGTTCACTGTGCTAAAATGGCCCCCACAGTCACCAGATCTCAACCCAATAGAGCATCTTTGGGATGTGGTGGAACGGGAGCTTCGTGCCCTGGATGTGCATCCCACAAATCTCCATCAACTGCAAGATGATATACTATCAATATGGGCCAACATTTCTAAAGAATGCTTTCAGCACTTTGTTGAATTAATGCCACATAAAATTAAGGCAGTTCTGAAGGCAAAAGGGGGTCAAACACAATATGTGTATGGTGTTCCTAATAATCCTTTAGGGGAATGTATGTCTTAAAAAATCTTAGTTTTTTATGTATTTTAACTGAAATGTGAGAACCTCAATGACGTACAACGTGACTTCCGGATGACGCACCCGAAATGCTGTCCGGGACGTCTCTGACGAAACTGGCACGAATGGCCACCCTATATACAAACCCTTAGGAACCACACAGAAACAAACATGCATCGGAACAATTACTCTTACCAAAAAATCTTGTCATAATTATTACTGACTTTAATCTGAACATTCACCTCTGACACACACAGAGAGAAAGAGAGAGAGAATATTAATATTTTCTTTACTCAAGCTTGTGGGCCAAGTCCAGAAAATCATGTTCCTGTAGTGTCCAGATCCTGGTACAGTCACACTAAATGTGTAATTTCACAGCTATAAGACTCATTTCCACAGTGTGCACCTTTCCCACAAATCCACACACACACTGGGGTCAAACTCAAAATCACTACACATAATCCATTAGACACGGACACTGACACCACTGACAGACGCACACCTGACAGCACAACACACACACACACACACACACACACACACACACACACACACACACACACACACACACACACACACACACACACACACACACACACAAACACCTGCCAGCAGAACACACACACACACACTTCAGCTCCATGTCAGAAAAACATATTTTAACAATATGAAATAAATACCAATCATAAATCCAGTGAAATTGTATTTTTCATGTTGCTTTGGGTTAACGTTTGAGTGAAATGAATAAATGCAGTCCTTTATTAATATTACTTTACATGATAATGTATGTTGACAGACATTAACGTCAAATCATTCCTTTAGTGTTTCACAGCTCATAATGGCCGTTTAATAATCTGCCGGTCATATCCGCCTGTGATTTTCAGACCGTTTGATCGTCCTCACATTTATGAGAGATTTTGACACTTCAGACATAAAGTGAGATGATTTGAGGACTATATTTGATCATGACATGTTTCTATTTGCTCGTGTGTGCACGCGGTACCGCGGTAATTCTGTCATTATCACCATTCATAGAGGTGTAAATGATTTATTCTGTATAGATCTGTGATCTGATCTCATTGTGTTAAGAAACAGACAGCGTGTGAAACACCGTTCAGCCTCCATCATCACCGCGCCGCATCACATCTGGACCCTGCAGGTGTAAGTGGACTGATGCTGCTGGGTTTAAACACACACAAAAAATCCTGACCTAAATATCACTGAAAGACACAACATGTGACCTGCCTTAAGCATTAATAAAAGAGCCTTGAGCCATGACTGCTCTCTCTCTCTCTCACTCTCTCTCTCTCTCTCTCGCCGTGTGTGTTTCTGCATGAATAATTTCATTACCTGTCGTTTAAATAGTTTTAGGTTATGCTGTTGTTCTTTATACGCTGTTGTGAATTGAAATGTGACCAGTGGCTATGAAACATCTGTCTGTGTTTATTCGAGGCTACAGGAGATATCAACTCATTCTTCAGGATATCTCAGGTATAGATGAGTCCGTCTCTTACCTATGAATCACTCACAATAAGATCAGTATTGAGACTTTGAGTTTATCATGACTTTAAAGATCTTTCCTGTTGGCTGATTTGCATCTCTCAGCGTTTTATTAATTAGCATTAAATAGGGAATTAATATTGAGCAAGTCCAGCATGTGACATTTTCAGTCAAAAATTAAATTATAATTTCTCAAAAAAATGCATTTTTGAATATCATCTGTTTATATTTTCCCAAACCCCTGATGAAAGAGTCCAGACATCAGAAAAATATCAGACTATAGTCGGTTTCATCGGACGCACGTGATACACGTCTGGTTCCGAACTTTACTTCCGGTTTCGTTTGTTTAATGGTCTGACTAGTTGCTAAACTGATCTCTTGAACAAATGCCTCGTCGAAAATAACAAATGTTTTGGTTTCCTAGGTAATCTATGTGTTGTTTTTTGCTTGTTATATCAATAAACTACGTTTAAAGTACTTTGTGGTTATTTATTCTTAGCTGAGTTTACCGGAAGTTACGTGCGGACCGCGACAGCCGCTTGTTTATGTTGTTACTGCTGAAACCGTCTATACTGATGTTTAATATTTTAGATGAGGGATGTATACATGTGTTATAGATTTAAAAGAAAGATACACAAACTACTTTGCAGGAATATTGTGAATAAAAATGCACAAACCATAAGCTATAATATCCAACAATTGAATAAGGGGTGACTTTTTAAATAAAGAACAAATAATATTTATTTTAATTTAAAAATGTGTGTAAGCATTTAAGAGGAAGAAACAACATTATAGACATGACAATTCTGAAACCTGCACGTACATAACTATGGAGAATCATTTGGGGAAAAAAACTTGAACTAAGACCTCGCATTGATATTTAACTGTGCGTTCAATCTGCCGCAGACTTGCGCTTCCAAAGTTACCGGAAGTCATTAATTTACAATGGAAGCTGGCTTCTCTCAGCTGCAAGGAGCGTCAAATCCATTGCCGTCGCATTTTGGGAGTCTTGAGCGACCAGAGCGTCAATCAGAAAGTTGAAAAAAGCTAAACTTTATGTTAATGAGCTATTAATGAGCGGTTTAGCGGCAAGCAGCGGCAAAACGCCAGTAACCAATTGGAATATAGCCTAGACGTTCTTCACTGGCTGATTCCAGAGAAACATACGATGTAAACTTTCATTCCTACCAAAACATTAGTTCCGAGAAAACAGACTTCAAATCGGTCAAAGTGTCAACAAGCTTCCCTGTACTTTTTGACAAGCGTCCTTGACCGGGCGGCCTAAGCTTCTTTGGAAGCTCAAGTCTGCGGAGGTGTGAACGTACAGTAAGCCATCAAATACTGACATCTGAGATATCAGTACAGTGAGAAACTTTTGATAAAAAAGTCATGCTAAGGTTGACATTTGCATGGAATTGTGGATTCTAGACTGAAAAGATTTTGTGTTTCTTCACATCTCACTTTTATTTATTTGTCTTTCTGAAAGACAAATCTTCATAAATTCACCTCCTACCAATATCAGTCAGGAATAAATCACCTAAATCAGATTTATCAGCTCAGTTTCTGTTCTCAATCCTCACAGAAGATGACATTCACCTCTGGACACACAATGAGCTTTACTGCAGTTATCTTCTGGAATATTACACAGATCCTAATGATGTGTTTAAAAGCAGGAGGAGATGTTGAGTTAATGTCATGTAATGGTGATGGCTGAGCTCATGAATATTAGTACTAGGTCACACTTTAAGACTGTCCATTTAAAGACCCTAATTAATATTCATGAGTCAATCCTTCAATTGATATACAGATTTGTATGTTGTATGTGAGTTGTAGACTTAACGCACTGACTTTGTAAACAGAGCAAGCATTTTGTCAAATATTGTTACACAACACAATTTATAGTTTATTCATTTAGCAGATGATTTTATACAAAATGTATTCAGTATACTGGACCATAATTGACCACAAAACCAGTCTTAAGTAGCACGGGTAGATTTGTAGCAATAGCCAACAATACATTGTAGGGGTCAAAATGATAAATTTTTCTTTTATGCAAAAATGTATGTATGATTAGTAACATGTGTTTCAAAAGCCTTCATTTGGACAATAAAAAAATCTCAATATTTTGATTTTTTTGCACCCTCAGATTCCAGATATTTAAATAGTTGTATCTCAGACAAATATTGACCTATCCTAACAAACCACACATCAATGGAAAGATTGGCTTAGATCATATATAAATCTCAGTAAGGGAAACTACTGACAATGGAAACTAACATTGATTTTCATAATCGTTTAATCGGGTGATTATTTTTTTCCGATTAATTGACTAATCAAATAAAAACATAAATATTTACTCAATTAGATTTTTCACTTATTAAGTCACTAAATGAGGGTATTCACATGTAGAAGTGTAATTTTAAAAGTGCAAAAGCCACACACTACTACAGTTTTACTAATACAATCTTTTTGATTTTGATATTTTAAGGCTTAAATAAAAAAGTTTGTGAAGCTTTTAAATAGTAAAACATCTTTAAATGTCAAAATATAAATAAACAAAACGAATTGAGTCGAATTGAGTTTAATAAACTCATTTTAATCTTCAACTTTAGACCTTTTTGAGAGATAACATTATTCATTATTAACAAAATAAATAAGTCATTATGATATGAAAGTGATATAAATGCGTTGTTACGGTAATAAAAAAACTTATTTTAAAACAGATGTTTAGTTTGTGATTTCATTACTATTTTTATGAAAACCAACAACAATTAAACAAATCGTCGCTGTCCGATGAAAACCACGTATGTCCATTTGGCCGATTTTGAGATTGTCATAATTGTCAGGGAAGTGTTTCCTCTTAATTGACGGGTTAACTAGTCAATGGCGGGGAAAGAGTTAAAAGAAGCCCAATTCAGAACTTTGCCGAAAGGCTGAGGACCTAGCAACACTTTGCTTTTAAACTAAGCTTTTAAACTAAGCTGGTCGCGCGGTGAGAATAAGCGCCTGATAAACGTGCAGCTCACATTGTATGAAGAAACAGCGTCTGACTTTGGGCGCACAGCTCGTGCTGTATGAAGCGGACGCGTGTCTGATGATGGTGCGTCAGCATGTGACATCACAGATCAACTAATCGATGATAAAATTCACTGACAATGAACGTCATTATTGATTTTTATCGATTTTATCGATGAGTTGGTGCAGCATTAAAAAATGTATCCTTATGACTTATGGTTTTGTGGTCCAGCGTCACATATTTCAGTGTTGTGATCGACACCTACAGTAAACTAAAAACATAAAGTAATCCCATCAGACAGAGTAAAGTATAGACTGTGTTATTTTCTGAGTTTATATCAAAGAAATCACAGGCAATACACCCGAATGAATGCAATTTAATAGAAGTTTGTATTTTATGATGCAACTCTGGTGAATGTGTTGAGTTTGATACCTTTATGTGAGTGTGTATGTAATCTATGTGTGCTTTAATTGGCCTTTATTCAGCAAACACACACACATGAAGAGAAAGAGAGAAAGCAGAACACAGAAATGTTTCCAAGCGTGAAAAGTTGAGCTGATATTTAGGGCCTGACTTTTTGCAATTAAAGTTAATGAAAGTGAGGGTCATTAGGGTGTGTGACCGTCTCTCTCCTCACGCCTTTCAAAACACCATCTCTTACTGTGTGTGCACCACCGAGGTGATGTCATCCACCTATTAGGCAGAATGAGCGTTTGATTGGACGGTCTCAAGGTATGAGTGCCGGGCAGATCTCGGGTAAGCGTGTTTAATGAGGGGCAATTTGGTCTCCGTATAATGAAACAGTCAGAGTTTCTATAACAAAGAAAGATGACAACGAGGGGCTGAGCTCTGCGCTTTGACGGACGGCTGATCGAGTTTGTTTCAGACAGGATTCATGTAATACATGGATTTACTCTGCTTTTAACTTCTTTCATGTGAAAGTCTTAGCTCTCTTCCAAAACCGTCTGATCTGCTTACAACGAATCCTGTTCAAGCAAAAGTATACAACCTAGCACATCATATTACAGTTAGCATATAAAGAATACAATTCCAAAATGCATAAGCACAGACCAAAAACATCCATGATGTTGGGTGAATAGAGAGAACTGTTTATTATAAATGTTCATTATAAATCTACTTTATGAGCAATTTTATGCAAATGAAACCATTGAAAAAGTCTTTATAGGAGTTTTTCAAAAGTTCTTAACATCAATATTTAGTGGCTTAAATACCAATGTGAGGTCTCTGTTTAAACCACAGACTGTAAAAAAAAGATGGACAACGGGCGTTCGCTCTCTTCCATTGGTTAAAAGTGAAGGCGTCAGTGTCCCGATATGGCGCTGACATCTTGGGTTTTGAGTCTGCGCGGTAGCCATTTCTAGACCAGTCCTGGGCAGTAGTGAGCAGGAAGTAAAGCCACAAAAGCAAGACCCCGCCCTCGCAGAATGCGCATGTCACAGCTGTCAATCATGACGTGACACCACCGTTTTTATAACATTAAATAACTAACTAAAAACAAACTTAAATTTAAAAACAAACACTTGAATTTACATCAGCGTGATAAAAACTACAATAAATGATAGAAATCAGCTTCTTAAAAAAGATAATTGAAGTGTAATTAAATTGTTTAGATGGTCTCAAGTCCCATTTAATAACATGGGGAGGCGGGGTTTATGACCCATACTGGGACCAGTCACTGGGGGGGGGCAATCGAGACGTTTTGGCTTTACTTTTCAATGCTTATGCGGCACGCTTTGTTTAAATGGATAGTTTGGCCAAAAATATATGACGATTGCTGAGGGTGACGGCACAAAGCAAGGAGCAAAACATCCCTCCACATTCATCATACGTCACTATGAAAAGTGTCCACATTATGCTGATACTCTCTCCTAATATGGTGGTTTTACCGGAAGCTAGTTATTTTCATTTGTAAAGTTTTAAATATGAATATTTCTTTTACAAAATCACATTGATTACCATCAGAAGGCCTTCATTTATCCCCCTGGAGCCATGTGGATTACTTTTATAAAGATTGGAAGAGCTAGGACATGTGTTCGTATGAAAAAGGATGAACATTATGTAACTCAGATTGATGGCTTCAGGGTATTTTCAATGTTTGCCAAACTATCCGTTTAAGTTTTCCAAAAAATCGAATTACTTTCCATAAGTGCAACTTTCAAAAAAAAAAAAAATATATATATATATATATATATATATATATATATATATATATATATATATATAGTTATCTATAGTTATGTGGAAGATTTATTGTCTTTTTCTTTTGGGTATTGGAGGGCATTTGTATTATGTCACGTTTTTCATGTTTAGTGTACGAAAAACATAACTTGCTAAAGGTTAATTAGGAAATCGTTGTTAGATGCCGGCACACACAACAAGTTTATTGGTGTGATAATATTTATTGAGTATATAGTGAGTTTAATAAAACAATTCTGTCATCATTTGCCCTTGCTGGCACCCATTAATTTCCATAGTAGGATAAATACTATGAAAGTCAGTGGGTGTTTTCAAATTTGTGTGTTTACCATTATTTATCAAATAGCCTATCTTCACTGCAAAAAATTTACTTTCTTACTTAGTATTTTTGTCTTGTTTTCAGTAGAAATATCTAAAAATTCTAGATAATATCTAAAAATGTATTTTTCTTGATTAGGAAAATTACCTAAGAAAACAAGTCTAGTTTTTAGGCAAAACAAATAAAAATTAAGAGAATTTGTGCCTAAAACAAGGGAAAAAATTGCCAATGAATTTACTACAAAAAATGTCTTATTCCATTGCCAATTTTTTAAGCACAAATTTGCTTAAATTTGATATGTTTTGTCTAAAAACTAAAGTTATTTTCTAAGGTCTTTTGCTCATCAAGAAAATACATCTTGATTTAAGAATTTAGATATTTCTACTGAAAACAAGGCAAAAATACAAATATTTTTTTCTTGAAAATCATTTTTTGCAGTGTGTTCATTTGTGTTCAACAGCATAAAGAAACTCATACAGGTTTACAACAACATGAGTGTGAGTAAATGATGTTTTATTTTTGGGTGAACTGTCTCTTTAAATGATTGTGGTTACTGTGGTAAACGTTCCGATTTTTCCCAAGGCCTGAAGCGATCTTGAAGACTGATGGTTTTTATACACCACCCCAAAAATGTTGACCTTTCTGACACCATTATGCGCGCCTCCTGAATAAATCCGCTCATGTTTATAGAGTTAAAACAGATAAACCTGAGGTTTAATGAAGCACTCGCAGTTATATTCTCAACTCTTTCTGTTTCGTGTCCCGAGGCCGTGGTGTTTAACTGGCTCGGTTACAAGTGAACTTTCACCAGTAAAGCTCGGAGACGTTTTTAATTATCCCAGAGAATTACGGTGAAGCATTGATCTTTATTGTGCTGTGAGGATTTCTCTGTCCTCTTGGAGAAACTTTATGAAGAAACTCTCCATTTCACTTCAATAAAATTATCATCACTGGAAATAAAAACCTGTGGGGCTCGTTCAGTTGTTTAAACACTGATATGTGACTGTCCTCAAATTAAACCATTAATAAATCTGTTATGAAACTTAGTGAGCTGTCGTAGCTTTCACTTGAACCGATGAATTATGAATGTGACACTTTTAGTCAAAAAGTAAAATGTAATTTCTCAGAGAATATATTTATATATCGAACCATATTTTCATAAACTTCTGATGATCAGAAAATATCAATCTATACTCGTGTTGTCTGTTTTAAAAAAAGTTTTTAAGAGACAACATACTTTACTGTGAATTAAAATGCACAATGGCATCTCAGTATAACGGGTCTATAGGTTAAACATCAGTGCTTATATTTGCAGTAATCTGTCCGAGTTATTGACAGACTAATATCATAATGGAGCAGGAGCTTCATAACTCTTGTCAACACGCTGTAATGTATATAAGACACAATAATGAATATACATTTAGCTCATCACAGCTATTCTTTATATATGAGTGAAGTATGTAATTCAATCTCTTCTTAAATTCATACATCAGAGCTTCAGCCCACAGCCAGCGAGCAAACAGTGAGATTATAACAGATGAGAGATTCAAGACAAAACTCTCTCGATGTCCCATCACTGCCACACAGATCAGTGTCTTATAACTCCAGTGTGTCACCGTTTTATATCTGTAGGGCAAAAGAGACGAATCTGTGAAATAAAAACTTTAGCCAAACTAACAAATGACCCCAATGAATATTAAAGCGCTTTGTTTTTATGGTTTTTAAGCGTGTATGATTTCATACGATCACGAGAGATTTTGGCCTGTGGGTGACGTTTGGAAATCAGATGAAGAGATGTTTGTTTTTATTTTCTCTTTATGTGCATTATGAGTTTAAAATCAAGACAAATGTAACATTAATATATCGTTTATTGCGGCGACATTTCACCATGGTGTTTATGCAGAAACACAGAGACACTTTTCATTACCCACATTACAACTCACTCGTGTGGTTCTTCTTGTTTTTTTTGTGAGTATATTTGCCCATAATATTTGATTTACTGACACGAATATCTAATAATCTGTTATATTTCTTTAAGCATCTTCAGTTTATGAAATTAGATTTGTATTTGTTTATCCATTTATCTGTTTACTTGTTTATTTACCTTTTTATTATTTAATGAATTGAAAATCCACCAGAGAGTATCCGCGATTAAACTTTCAAAGACGGTACAGTAGTCAGAAAAATATTTACATCGCATCTGCGACCGGCCGTGATTTCTGCGGGTCGGTCTATGTAGGTTACCATCACCAAGTTAATATGCAAATGGTCTTATCAGCCGGGACTCACAAACAGACAGAATTCTGATTGATTGAATAAACTGCTTTTATCTTTCAAAGTGTTAATTAGCCGAGATGAGCCGCGCTTTCAATGTTGCCTTTCTCTGCTTCTTAACAAGACCATTATACAGAGTTTGGCTTTTTTCATCACTGCATTTGTCTTTATAATAAGTTTAAAACTAAGAAAATCCTCCAAACTCTCCATGAATGATTTCCATATATCGGAGTTTATTGGCTGATGTGCATGGTTGCATTTCAGCCGGTGTTGTCTGTAATAAGTCTGTTTGTGTTTGCATGATGCAGGAATCCATGTTTCACTGTATCTGGTTAAATGTGTTATCTTAGGGGGTTTTCACATATACAGTGGTTCATATAAAAACCAAACCCAGTTGACTTAAAGTGAACCCGAAAAGGAACTAGTCGAATGTGACCTCGGTCCTTTTGGTGTTCACAAAAAAGAGGACCCAGTTCTTAGTCCTCTTCAAAACTGAAGTGATCTCAGACCCTTTCTTGTTCACATCACAACTTCATAAGACCCCAGCTTTCTGTGCAGCAGTTGATTTTAAAGTGGACCTCATTGCTTTTACATGTCAAAAAGAAATCAAACAACAAAAAAGCCCAAAAGTGAATCGTACTCATGGCACCTCTGGATGTGGTCTGAGTTCGGTTCGCCTTTGGGTCCTTTTAGGGGGTCTGAGATCACTTTGTTTGTTTCACATATAAACACTGAACTGCTCCGAGAGCGTTTGGAGAGCTCAAATGAACTAGGCTTGAAAACACCCTAGAGTCATGCATGTTTCATGTCAGGAGGAGATGACAGTCGGCAAACACGCACCATACTGTGGCCCATCTGATATCCTAAGCTTTAGGTTTTTTTATATCACTAACTTATGACTGTAGATTTTGGGAATCTGAGAACAGTGTTAGGGACCATCACATCAAACACGTTCTTTTGGTCACTTTAAAAAAGAGCTGTGCGGCGCGGCTTTTTATGTTGCTAGGTAACCACCAATGCAGCCATTCTGTCAATCAAATATTGAAGTGTAAGCACCCTTTTGCTGTTAACTGTCCTATTAGCAGAAAATGTATTTCCCTCATTCGATTGGACAATGGAAGAACGCGGATGACGTCAGGTGCTTTTCTGCTCTCAGCGCTCCTTCAAAAACGCATGATGCGGCAGGCGACAAAAAACGCAAGGCGTTCGACACGTATAAACAGCCTGTATAAACGTTCATTGCCCATAGAAAATAATTTTAAAAAGTCGCCTGCCACTGCAATAGACGTGTTTGGTGTGATCAGCCCCTAAGACATTAGCTGAGTTTCCATCACACTGATTTTATGCGCATTTTGAAGTATCGCATAAGAAACGAGTGATGGAAACATCAAATTTCAAATAAAAATATCTTAATTTGTTAAGAAATAAGTTTTTATGCTTGCTTTAGGTGATTTTTGACTTATACAACAAAGAGTGAATGCCAATAATGGGAGAAGGAAACGCATTTGCCAAATATATTCTGACGTAGTGAACATTAAACCAACGTGACTGATCGTCTAGCTGTTTCCGCTGTCGTTGTCTTTAACATATATATGGGGCTCAATGTCGTCGTAATGCCCTTGCTGTTGGTGCCTGCGTCAAAATGTCTGCATTTCTTCTTCTGTGCACAGCATTCAGTTTGGGAAATTTTCTAAGCGTGTCATGTTTTGTTAATTGTTGGTTATTAGGTTACCAATAGGGTATATGTTGAACGTCACGTGACCATAACGGAAAACTGGGTTGATCGCTTCCGGTTGCTATTGTTATCGCTTCTATGTGCTATTGTAGCTTGTTATTGTTAGTCTTAGTTTTAGTAGTATTAATTGTGTTATGTTCTTTTTTATTCTAATATCTGAATGTATGTGAGAAGAAAATGCCTTTGTCAAATGTTAACAAGCATATACACTGGACATCAGTTATTCTCTTCTTTGGTAGCTCCTGAAGGCTTCATGTATTAAAAACAGAACCAGAAGCGATCTATTATGTTAAACAGGAATGCGGAAGTAAGTTGCACATCCCCTATACCACCATCATTCACTCGAACAACTTGATGGAAATGCACATAATTCACGTTTGTTTGTTTTCTTTTTTTGCGAATTTTAAAAAGATTGGCTCAACGTTTGGATGGAAACCCAGCTATTGTTGAGATCTCTTCTGTAGGGTTTGCTGAATTGGTCAGAAATATTTATATCTAAAATTGGTCATATAACTTTTTATCAATAGCACAACTTTTTAAAATAGTCAAATAATTGTAATATTTAATATTCATTTGGCAAAAGTGAAAAAAGTAATTGTTGCTTATCAGGGTTTTCAATGGTGTTACATTGCTCATCTATCTGTATTTCATGTGAATCTCAGGATACGCATGTGAAATAACTGAGCTCCATTACTCCATTTGCTCTCCATTTAATCCCATTGATGTTTAAAGGAAACAACAGAGATATTAAAGAGCACATAGTGCGAGCCGTATGAAGAAATCACACCTTCCGAGTGATTCAAGCTCGTGTTTGTTTGCAGCTCTCTGTGAAAATATTTGATGTCTTCCAGTCGGACACTTCTAGGGAATATTTTCCTCCCTTCTATCCCTGAGCAATCGGAATAATTTTGAAGTGCATATTTTAATTCTCAATCTATCTTTGATGTCTTATTTGTGTGATTATTTCTCTTTCTGTCAGGTCCTGGTAGCACACGCACGGTCGGGAGAGTATTCGTGCATCAAAAGAAAAATCCCAAATGCATAAATTCAAGCAAACATAAAACTGAAGCGAGAGAAAAAAGAATGAAAGAGAGAGAGAGAGAGAGACCTACAGTCGTGTGTCTCTCAAATGATAACGAACGTGAAACTTTCCGTCTAGGCACGAGAAGAGATTTGGATGAAGATCCTTCACCTTCTGTCAACCGGAAAAAAAACTGTAGATGAAACTGTAGATGTGCGTATCATTACAGGAAACTGAACCTGTGCAATTAAACGAGTGAAAAATGAGCGAGTGAGTCGTAAGCAAAAAGCAGCTGAATGTAACACCACTAATTATTGAGCGTCCGCTCAGCACTGCAAAGCCTTCATTAGAACCACTGAGCCTCTAATTTGTTTTGCTGTGACATTCATCATATACTGTCCGTAACCTTTAATTCATCTACTGTTAGCACTTCTGTCTGCTGAAGTAAGGACTCGTCTGTGTGCGTTTGGAATATCTGTGTAAATTGGCATCCAGTTTTTTCATCTGATAAATCTCTTAATTCTTGCATAGAGGTGAAGAACAAACAAGAGAAAACTGCAGAACGAAGAAAAAATAAGTTACATCTGTAATCAATGTTTTGAAAACTATTTGACAAAACATTTAAAGGTACAGTCCTCCTATAATTCACTCTCGCAACATGCACTATTCACCTCAAAAGTTGAAAATATTGAACTTGAGCAAAAAAAAAAAATGCATTTGGTGTGTACGCACACTGCAAAAATGATTTTCAACAACAACAAAAAAAATGTATTTTTGTCTTGTTTTCAGTAAAAAATATCTAAAAATTCTTAAATTAAGATGCTGTGTATTGATGAGCTAAACGTCCCAATAAAATAAGTCTAGTTTTTAGACCAAAAATATCAAAATTAAGTGATTTTGTGCATAAAACAAGCAACAAAAAAAATTGCAAATGGGGTAATCAAATTTTTCATAAATTTTTCAAGATTTTTGCTTACCCCATTGGCAGATTTTTTGCTTGTTTTACGCACAAAATCACTCAAATTCAATATCTTTGGTCTAAAAACTAGACTTATTTTTCTTCGTTTTGCTCATCAAGAAAAAGCATCTTAATTTAAGAATCTTTAGATATTTTTACTGAAAACAAGACAAAAACACTAATATTTTTTTCTTGAAGATCATTTTTTGCAGTGCAGCATTAAAATTTGACAAAAAAGTGTGAAAACAACCAATTTTTACTTTAGGATCTAAAGGGTTAAATGATTACTCCACTTTCATAAAAATAATGATATTTCCTCACCTCCATGTCATTCAAGATGTTTAAGTCTTTCTTTCTTTGTTCAGTCAAAAAGAAATGAAAACATTTCAGGATTTTTCTTCATATAGTGGACTGTAGTGGACCTCAACAGTCTTTCAATGCAGCTTCAAAGGACTCTAAACAATCCCAACCGAGACATAAGGGTCTTATCTAGAGAAACCATTATCATTTTCACCAAAAAAATATTATGTACTTTTTAACCACAACTTCTCGTCTTGCAGTAGCCCTGTAATCCGCCAGCATGACCTTACATATTACATTATCACGCAAAACTACCGCTCCAGTGTTTACAAGTGTTGAGAAAGATGAGTGTTCTGATGTTGTTGTATGTGCAATGATACTAATTAATGTCTTTGTGTCAGTTTTAGTTTAAAATGGTCCAAAAGTGTGCGTTTCATATATGTAATGCATAACCTTTCCATTTGATTATGTAATACGTAAGGTCGCGCTGCATCACACGGCTAGTGCAAGACGAGAAGTGAAAAAGTACTTTTTTTGGTGAAAATGAGGATGGTTTTGTTAGATAAGATGAGGCCTTTGAAGCTGCATTGAAACTGTAAACTGTTGAGGTCCAATAAAGTCCACTATATGAAGAAAAATCCTGGAATGTTTTAATTTCTTCTTGACTAAACAAAGAAAGACATGAAGATCTTTGATGACATGGTGGTGGTAATTCTTGATATTCTTTTAAAGACTAACTAGAATTACTTAAACTAGAAATAACTGAAAATTCTACAAAACCTTCGCATCCGATTTATCACAAATTCTTGTTCCTTTAATAGTGAAAATGAATAAATGAACGTGGCGTTGACAGAATACTAAACAGAAACAAATAACCTGAAGAAAGGTAAAAGTTTTGTGCGCTCGCTCTGTTTTTTTTAAATCCAGGGTTTCAAACTTTGCATTAATAGTGCCGGTTAATCCTGGCATGTACGAATGGCGGCGTTTGGCCGTGCGACCGGGTGAAAATCTAATGCAAATAAGTCGTGGCCCCTGTGGTCCTTGAACTGCTCCTCTCTGATAACCCAATTATTGTCTCAAGAGCTGTGTCAATAGCTCTAGCCATCTCCTCTTCAGCAAATCAGTCCCGTAACCTCCAGCACTTTCCATTTCATTCAGCCATTTTTTGACAGTTCAAAGCAATCAGCCAAGGCCTCACAAGGACGGGGATTGATTTTGTGTGCTCGCTTATCATGCTAATTCGCAGAAAATCAGGCTTTTCATCCGCCGTCTGATTGCGGCTCCTCGGCGAAGCTGCGACTGCGCAGACGCGTCGTCGGGACTCGCTCTCTTCTGCGCGAGGTGTAAGTGCTCTCTAGAGCTGGTGGGTTTGCCCGATCTTCTGTTTTCTCTGAAGCTTCATCTGATGTGATGAGATCAACAAGTATCTCCACAAACATACACACAAAGAGAAACAGAGACGATACACTTGACGTGATTCTGACATGAATACGTGATGCAACGCTCAAAACTGTCGTCTAGAATCGTGTTATTTTACATAGTTTTAATATTTAATGTTATATGAAATTAACATGATGAGTGTAGTATAACTCACTTGCAATAGATTAAAAATATACACCTGTATTAATATTATAGCAAAAAAATCTGCCAATGGGGTAAGCAAAAAATCTTGAACATTTTTCTTAAACACTAAATTCAAGAAAAATTGAAGAAAAATTAGCTTACACAAGCTTACACATTTTTTTGCTTGTTTAATGCACAAAATCACAAAATTTTTATTTTTTTAGTCTAAAAACTAGAGTTATTTTCTTGAGTCGTTTTGCTCATCAAGAAAAGGCATCTTAATTTAAGATTTTTTTTTAGATATTTTTACTGAAAACAAGACAAAAAATATATTTTTTTCTTGAAAATATTTTTTTGCAGTGTGTGTTAACATAAGCCTAATATAACAACATGTATTGCTTCTCTGTGAAAATTTAAATCCAACAAGAATCAAGAAAATAATTTTTAATTTATGACACAAGGGCTGTTTGAGTTTAAGTTGTGTTGAATATCAGACATTTAAGCCCAGCAAGCAATTTTAAAAGTTGTCTAATATACGTCAAATAGCAAAATAGCAAATTGCAAAATTTGGGCTGTCAGTAAACATTTTATACACTGCCGAAAAATGACTTTCTTACTTATTTTTAGTACAAATATCTAAAATGTCTTAAATCAAGATATATGTTCTCGATGAGCAAATTGACCTAAGACAATAAGGTTTTTAGACAAAAAAGTGAATTTGTGCTTAAGACAAGCAAAAAATGTGTACTTTTTATTTTTTATTAAGTGTTCAAGATTTTTTTCCTACCCCTTTGGCAGATTTTTTAAGCACAAGTTCACTTAAATTTTATATTTTTTTTTGTCTAAAAATTAGACTTATTTTCACATTTTTTTTCCATCAAGAAAATGCATCTTGATTTAAGATTTTTTTAAATATTTGTACTGAAAACAAAAATACTAAGTTACTTTTTTTAGCGGTATGTTGACTTTGCTTACATGATGGAATATCAGACATCTCACAAGTTATTTTGGCAAAACCAAAATAAAAATGTATAAAAATAAAAGTTTATTTGTACTCATAGCCACACTATATCAGAGTTAACCTAGACAGTGAAATGATGACTATTGCTTGCTAAAAAAAGTCCTGAGCTGAGGCGGGTAAACTTTCCGGCTCTCGATGCTTTTTATGGGCTTTAATATTATTGTGCTGTTTAATTGCCTGTGACTTCAACAACCAACAAAGGGCTTTAAAACGAGAGATGACAGACTCTGATTTGGTGATCACAATTAAACAACAAAGCTTAACATTATTCTTCAGAAGCTCCACGGACGGCCATTTTGGTTTTGGTTTTATTGATCGTTTCTTTGATGGAGACTTGTTTGCTACACAAAATGGGGTCCGACACCGATGCTCTCACAAAGACCGACATCAAACTTTCAGCGCTCTCGAACCAAAAAACTCACATCCTCCTGAAAGTACCTCTACACACTGATATCCTTTCATGTCTGCATTTTCGTATCATGTCCACAAATCTAATCCAATAAATAACTGCCTCACAAATGAGCAATTTCTACAGACATGCAAGGAATTAAATAATTAAGAATGCAGATTTGCGGCTGTTTAATGAATCTCAGGAGAGGGTTTAAAGGTTTTCCGCTTCATTACACGTTAAAATCTTGCGTGATACAAACGTGTTTAGCGACTTCTTCTAAACCTCATTCCTTTGATTTTTTTTGCATTCATAATCAAATCATTAATCTGTCCGTCTCCGCCTTACAATTCAAACAGTGTTAATTGTTCCAACACATTGGCTACATTACAAACACAGTCTTGGCGTTTGTGAACTGGAAAGAAACTTCATAAGGACGTCTCTCTTCCACGTTTTGGCAACCGATCACTGAATTACAACACATACTGGCTGTCTTTTACGGGTTACTGATGCATAACAACTTTAGATGAATGTATAGGAAAAAGTGTCTTCTGCATTTTTATTTTAAAATGAGTCTTTGTAGGTTGTGTTTCTACATTTTTCCTCACGGCTTATTTGTGCCGCATTATGGAACAAAGTAGCGCTGATGAAAATTTGCTTCAAATACCTGCGACTGGAAAATAACATGCGGATGAGAGACAAAGTGCGCTTGTTTTCGCCCCATATGTTTCGCTGCACTCAAAGGTGCAGGGCACTTTCCGAAAAGAGCGAATGCTTCTTCCATTAGGGAGTAAGAGATTTGTCATTATTGGTCCACGGGCTCTTGCACGCCTGAAGTGTTCAGCTGAAGTGATTAGGTTCAGACCTGCGCGCACACATTTATTTCCGACCGGAATGACTCTCAAACAGTCAATTCAGACCTGCGACCGCGCGCCGCTTCCCCGCCGGCCGACCGCGTCGGCTCCTGTTTCGGCATGTAGAGGAAGCAAGAGACTCGTGGAGAAACGCCGAAAGAAGCGACACCTGTGAGAACTTCTGATGAGTGCGGATGAGAGGAACGATTCTGACAGAAGCCGGGCGATGAACAGCAGGAGAAATTTCTCCTCTGGTGGTGTGGGGTTTGTCTGAGGGCAGGTGGAGGTGACACTGAATGATTTCATCAGACAGAACTCAATCTATGACACGATGATCTGATCTACGTCGGGTCGGCCTGTCGGGACACGCTCGCATCACTATTCATAGAGTCAAGGCTGTGAATATCTCACACTTCTCATTTGTGTTAAGTGGAGATTATAATAACAAGGCTGAAATGAATCTCTGTGTATATTCAGGTGAAGAGCTGGCTGGACGTTTGAGAAATGCACGATTGATGTTCATTTGCGCTGTAATGTATAAACAGTAAGTCAGGTATGTTTATGATGTGACCAAACTGAGCTGTAGTGAAGAGTCTGAGAGAGTCGGTGCACCAACTGTGTGAAAGTTATAGCTTAGTGTAGTTTTGAAAAAAAGGGGATGCTAAGTAACAACTTACGCGCTATTAATTAAACTTAGTTACAGCGTACCTTTACATGCAAACCTAATATTTACAGAAGTCTTCGATCAGGAGAAAACATTGTGTCCGTAGATGTTCCAACACAACTTAGTGGCTGATTCATACTATTTCGTACAACCACATTTTGTTTTTGCACAATTTGCATTTGCTCCTATCACATTGGGGTTAGAGGCAGGATTAGGTTTTTTATGATAACCGTACGTACAGTATTTGTACAATACACTTTGTACATATTCATAGCCAACTTGTAACATACGTACAAATTCCCATGAGTTCAGGCAGGGCATCCTAACAGCGCACATCTACATGCATTGCTCTGTGTTGTACATAATCAATAAAATCAGTTAGATGTCATTTATTATGTTTTTATATATTTATTTATTTATTGACACTTCATTTAAAATACAGTTTGTGAGTATTATTTGCACATTTTTTATCTATTACACCATTTTTTTTGTCTATTACACAATGCCCTGCTAACTTCTCAGGCAAACACTTTACACCAAAGCATGTAAACACAACTTTAAACACTCAGTGTATGCTAAGTCTTTTGGCGCTTACCAGTAGAGGCCTTCTGGGGTTCAAAAAAAAATTTACACGAAATGACCGGAATCAGTTTTTACCCAGACCTGACGTGCATAATAATTGTTTGTTTTAAAGACCTGAACGAAGACAAACCCGAGATATTAGACCCGAGTCCGACCCCTTTATTTTCCTTTGTCACTGGACGACAAAACCAAGGTAACCACTAAAATATGCATTTAAAATTGATTGACAGGTCTGTCTTAACGAAAATGCCGCACAAGCACTCTTGGCAAACAGACAAAGGGTTGGAAAAGGACTTGATGCACACGCGCAAGATGGTTTGGGTCGTCTCGGGTCTGTTACCCGAGACCTGAGGCCGCGCTTATATTATACCCGACCCGTTTCTGAGGCACACGTGAACATTTTTGACCTGAACCCGCTTCCTGTCGCAGGTCGGACCTCGGTGGACCCGTGAAGACTTCTACTTGACAGTGTTTCTTCAACTGAGTGCTTTGATTTCTATGATACTTCTGTTTTGTTTATCAGTCATTGTACGATGCGCTGATTGGTTGTTGTGTCCCGGACGGTTAAGTGAAAAGTGACATTGACCTGCTGAGCGTTTCGCCCAAATTTTAAGATTTTTAAACTCTGGGTGCACAGTGCTAAACATAGACAAACAGTAAAAAGACCAGCTGCTGGTACTTCCTATAATGATACACGTCCCTTTACCAATAGCCTAGCAACAATCAGCCAGTACTTAGCGACCAGCCAGAACATTACATTTAGATGTACATTTAGTCATTTAGCAGATGCTTTTGTTCAAAGCGACTTACAAATGAAGTAAACAATAGAAGCAATTAGAGCAACACAAGAACAGCAATACATAAGTGCACTGGAGCTAATCTCATCGAGTCTAACACGGTATAGTCATGGGTTAGTTAGTTTTTTTCTTCTTTTTAGAATGTATGTAGAAATGTACAGGACATCTTAGCAACCTCACATCAATGTGTAAAACGACACTCGGACTACATCAGGAGCCGCATAGCAACACCCTGGCAACCACCCACAACGCATTAGCATCATGGCAGCGAGAACGGGCAAATATCACTCACATTTTCTTTAATTAATGTAAAAATCCAGCTCATTTTCATATTCATGATGACAGCTGCCAGAGCCGGGCTAATTTGTCAGGGAAAATTCACCAACTCACTTTGTTTCATGCCAAGAATGCTAATTAAAATGGGAGCAACTTTAACTTTGAATAGTTATAGATAAGAAATTAAATTTCACAGTTTTAAAATGCTGCTTTTGTCTTTCTGTGCTGTTGAGTGTTTTGGCAGGAGTGCCAGCCAGAGGAAAATTCACTTTTGTGTTGTTGTTGTTGTTGTGGTTGTTGTGTGTCTGCACACCTCAGAGGCTAAAACCTGCTGCAGCGTCTGTTCTGTGTTTGATGCGGTAGAGAGTCAATCGCTCATACACGCTTCACTACACAATCCCAAAAACACCTCACATAACAGCAGTGTTTAAACTGGACCGGGCCGAGACAGCACTAAACCCTTACAAAACATATCAAAAACATGCTGGGTAAAATATTAGTGGTTAACATGTCAATGAGAGTTTATTAAACCAGTGATCATATTAACACAACATAACAAAAATAAATCTTGTGACTTCTTTTAATATTATGTGTATTCACATTCAGAATGAATATTTTAGCTTTAATGAATGATGTTTTGTCATCATATAGTGACAGGATCTTCAGACAGCATGACAATGAAAAGGTTAAACTACTGCTGTGAAACCAAACGCTTCATTCTGACACAATCTGATGACATTTGTAATGGACTAAACTTGTGTAACTGAAGATTAAAACCCTTTCCAAATATTTTGAATAGCTATGTATGTGTAAGAAATTTATTTGGATGGAAAAACGTGCAGAATGTGCAGTACACAACCAGAGACACTGTATGAGATATTATTACTGTATCCCACAATGCAAAGCGCTCAACGTGACCTCACATGTGATGAATGAACTGAATGTAATTAATTGATACGACACTGCATAAAAAGCAAAATAACAGCATTCATTTCACTGTACATGCAGAACAAACAGATGAAGTATCAGCAGATTCAATGAATGACCCTGACATCACTAAACCACTAAAGATTAACAAAACACAACGTCTAAATGAAAACAACGTGATCATGCGTGTAAACAGACCTCTGCCCCGCCCACTCTCACAGTGCAGGTAATTAACATGCTAATTAACATAATGAGATTCCACATCAGCGACAGAGAGAGAAGGCGGAGTCATTGCATAATGATGAATGAGGGTAAATCTGCTCTTAGCCTCATTAAAAACAGCATTAAATGACCGAGCCTTTGACTCTTATACCTGCAGTGCCACAATAAAACAACAACAACAAAAGAAGACTTCACTGTAATCTGTTACGAAATAAAGGCAGAATTTTCTTGAAGATGTAAATGAAACTTTTCAGCAATATGGAAAAGCTGCTTTGAAATGATGTGCACTAGGAACAAATGCTGTAAATAAAACAAAAATGAATAAATTACAGAAATCAATACCTCATGTCAAACTTTATCTTTTTACTTCCGTAATCTTCATTTGTCATCGTGTATGTAACATTATATTGTGTATATAATATGTGACACTGGACCACAAAAACAGTCATAGCATGGGTAGCAAACAACAAAAATACAGCGTATGGGTCAAAATAAGAAAGAAAGAAAGAAAGAAAGAAAGAAAGAAAAATTTGTCATAACAGATTAAAATGTTCGATTAGCTGAGTGGACAGAAAATGCTAAAGATGCTAGTGCTAGTTAATTAGTGCTAGTTAATTAGCATCTCATTTGAAGAAGAAACAACAGGAAGTATTAAAGATCAGGTCATCACCTATCGGGTCACCCAGATACGGGTCACAGCTGAACCCAGACTGCTCAAGCACTGCTTTACATATAGACAGGGTGCACTGATGCCTCATCTCAGTCGCCCCCGGCAACAACAAATCCACACAGACGCCGTATTCACCAGACACTGATCCAGAAATCAACAAGAAACTATTGGACAGAAGGAGCTTTGACTGGTCATGTCTTATGATTTAAGTTAAGATGGATGGACTGCCGGTGATGAAGGGTTGAAATTCAGAACAGACACATATAGAGATGATGAGCGAATATCAGCAAAACAAAACTTATACTGAAGTCCTGTTCTTCATAAGATCTTCAGAGGATGGGAAGATTATCAGATTACATCATTGTAATAATGTTACTCTTAAATGGTTTTAAAACATTTTTTTTTTTGCAGTGTGACAGTATAAATCACACTGTAACAAAAATTCCTGTTTTGAATTTTTTTGTCAACTTTTTGGACTAGTGCTGCTATAAAAATATAAAATAAACTTTAATTCACTTAAGTTATTTCAACTGTATTTTTATTATTTATAGCAACTTCTCACTAGTCAAGGAAGTGAAATTTATTGTAATTTCAAAATGATTAAACTTAAAAATTGAATCTCAACAAGGATTTTTTACAGTGACAGGATGGAACAACATCAGTGCGTATAAGGGTCAATGACGTGACGTTAATTAATTTGTGTCCGTATGGTTCAATGAACCATAAAAGGGTTTAAAAAAATGCAGATTACTTGCATACATTCTCTTTATTGAGGACCAAGTCTAAAATTTCTGGTTTTATTTCATTTTAAATCATTTTTTGGGGGATAATTGCAAAGATGTCAATGTGGTGTAACCGGTCTGTGTCAATTGGTGTAACTAGTATTTCTTTAAATGAAAATATTAATATATTCATAAAAAATGTGGAATAAAATATAATCTTCTAGTTTAGTGTAATATGATTTTTTACATCATCATTTGTCAAAGATTATTTAGAAAACAGAGCTGTTTTGAGCATAATCAGGACAAATATTACAAAAATGCATTCAAATTTACATTTAGAAATAACTAATAAAATTATATTTAAAAAATATCAGTACATAAAATATTTAATATTTCTCATTCTTTGGCGCAATTGGCGGTTGCACCATTTGACATTTTCAGGTCCATTTAGTCTTAACTTTAAAAAATGACATTTGCACCATTTTTATGATTGCATAAAATTAACATAAATACACAGTATGTGCATTGAAATAAACCTGATGCATGCTTTTAATTTTTTTTTTAAATATTTTAGAATTTCTTATTTTGCCAAACCGTTGTTGTCACTGACCCATAAACGAAAATCTCAGATGCAAAAGCCCCTAAACGCCACATCAGTCAAAAATGAGATAATGATATAAACGGAATGCTCTCAGCACATATTATATGTTCATCAAATACTTTCACTTCAAATCTGCTTAATCCCAGCCTCGCATCATTCAGAAATACAGCTTTGTTGGCAGAATCTGCTAAATGGAACATCAATTTTTCAGCAAAGTCCTCTAAGTGTACAGAAGAAGAATTAAATGAACAATGGCCCACAAATTGGCTGTGTTTCACATTCAAACTTGTGTCTCTGGTGATACAATACAAATGTAGCCGTTGTATTGATCACTGCGCCTCCTAATGTGTGCTTTAGTTTCTTTGCTGACTATGTCTTAGTGGGTTTTGCAGCTAAAGACATTTGTGAAAATAAAGCATTTCAGTTACTGACTAATATCCTCGTCATTGCCATTAAAGTGAAATTATTGAAACTAAACATAAGAGAGCCTGATAAAAAAAGGCTTATTTACAAGAAAACGTCAGACACACTTAAAGGGGTTTGCATCTAAATTGATTATAATATTTTTGTGTCTGCAGTGAAAACCTGGCCTGGCTCAGGACTATAAACGGACTGAACGCTGTCCAAACCTGCTGCTTATTAAGAGTATTATCTCTGCCTCCAGGAGGATCTCGACCTGCTCTTATTGTACCTGACAACACACTCAAATACAGCATATACACACACTCGCCAAACACCTCTAATCCACTGTACACACACACACACACACATACACACACACGCACACACACACACACACAGTCCCTGAGGTCCAACAATTACAGCCATAGGAAACAACAGGGGCCAGAAACACAGCAAGGCCTTCAGAGGAGATAACATAACAAACAGCTTCTCAAGCTGCCAGCCTCAGAATACAGAAGTAAAACAGTTTTATTACAGCATCATGACAGTTCTCAGATCAGACATCCTTTACATGTGAGCGACACACTAAACTTTAATATTTATACGTGTTAAGTAGCACTATTAATATGACATTCAGACTATAACAATGACTTTTACTGTTAGTATCACTCATTTACACTTAATAGTGTAAATTGACAAAAATCTGACATACATATTATCTTAATAGCACTGTGAAATGACAATCCTAATGACAGCTTTTTACACTTACAGTAATATTAACATACAGTATTATACACATTTGATACACTGAATTGTTTGACAGCACTATAAAATATAATGCTGTGATTTTGTTGTGGTTTGTACTGCTAATGTATTTGAACATTTTTGTTATAATATTTTTGTTGTATTTCATAAGCTTTATTTTTTAAAAAGGAACAATTAACCCCAAAATGAAAATTAGCCCATATTTTACTCAAGCTATCCTAGATGTACATGACTTTCTTCTTTTAGTCAAACACAGTCAAAGTTATATAAAAGTTCACCTATTTCATTGCTAAAAAAACAAGGTTATTTTGTGTATTTGGTATAATACAATGTGTTTGCGTGGTTTATGGTAAAAAAAAAAACAGATTATTTTCCACATACCGTACATTTTTGTAGCTCCAGATTTCCCTCTCTTTCTGAAACGCACGGATTAAAAAAGCTCTGTGTCCCTGATTGGCCAGCTTATCTGTATGTTATGATTGGTCTGAATACCTCTGACATCAGCAGGAAATGTGATGCTCCTTACCATGTTTGAAAGATTCGCTGACAATGCAATGCTAACAGAAGTTAACTTACAGGCTGTGAGGAATTATGATAATGTCGGTCTTTACTACATCACCAATCCCAGGAAGTAAACTGTTGCCTACAATCTGTGTGTTTGTTGTAGTCCAAGAAAAGAGATTTATGTTGGAGAAGATAACTTGCATTATTGTTTACTTTGGGACATATCTTTAACTAATGCACACTTACACACCAAAGGAAATGTAAAATCATAAATCGGACAATAGGTGCTCTTTATAAAACATCCTGGCTCTCTTCAGCTTTATAATGGCTGAGGTACAAATGTTGGTTCAGAGGTCACCAGGTCTTCCACCTGACCTAAACTCTCTCGTGAACACATACACACCAAAGCCAGAACACATAACCCCAATTCTTTTTCTCTTGGTTGGTTGCCAGTTTGCTTTCAAATTGAGTAAAACCTTTTAGTGATTGTTTTTAAATCAATAAATGGGCTGGCACCTCTCTATCTTGCAAACCTCTTTAAGCGACACACACCCACTAGATCTCTTACTGTACGTTCTTTGGTCTGCTGAATCTTAGGGGTCATGCACCAAAGCATTTAAACGCGTCTGAAAACCCCAGCCGGATGCCGAGTAGGCGCTTGCCAGCTTTTTTTCAGCTTCTGCTTTGTTTTTCAGACTTTGAACGATGCACTGGTTGATTGTTGTGATATTTGTCCCACCCCTCCTCCACTGTGATTGGACGGCCAATTGAAAAGTGACATTGACAAGCTGAGCTTTTACCCAAAGTTTAACATTATTCAACTCTTGGCGCTCAGCGCAGACAAACCCTCCAGCTGCTGGCGTTTTTGGAAAAGCGCAGCACTTCCATTGGAAATAATTGAAAACATACGGCAGGTAAACGCCTTGGTGTGCACGCCCCATAACTGTTCTTAGGTCTAAATTAAAACTTAAGTGTGTCCGAGCTTTCTCAGTAGTAGCTCATAGACTTAAGACTATTGCATGTTAAAGCTGCCCTAAAGTTATTTAGTTTTAAAATCTTACCTTTTATCTAAAGCTTTTTCTTCTACTGAGTTTTTCAAATTTCTGTATTGCTTCTTTCTTTTTTTACTTATTTTTATCGCTTTGCATGTTAATTTGTATTTATTTTAAAATCTGTTTCTTGTTTTTGTACGGCACCTTGGGCAACAAGAGTTGTATAATTGTGTGCTTTATAAACAAACAAACAAACAAACACGTGTGCCGCTGTAATTTATATAAAGTTTGAAATATAAATGTTTTCTTACAACAACCCATCACTTTACCTGAGAAGACATTTAATAACTGTATGGATTAGTTTTTGATAAATGGATGGATGTGCTTTTTGAGCTTTGGGGCAAAGTGGGGCACTATCCAATGCCATTATAAATCTGAAAAGAGTCAGGATATTATTTCATATAATATAACTCAGACTGTGTTTGACTGAAAGAAGAAAGTCATATATTGTACACCTACAGTAGGATAGCTTGATGGGGAGTAAAATATGAGCTAAAAACATTTGGCTGTACTTCTATGTTTTTACTCTAAAGCTGCTTGGCTGCAATGCAAAATAAATAGATTTAAGTTCAACTGAATTCAATTTACTGGAGATCTTCTGTATTGTATTTATCAAACATCACCCCATAGAAAATCATGAACATCTTTTGTGTTTCTCTGAAGAAAATCATGCGGGTTTGAAATGACAGGACATCCATTCTTGGGCTGAATAACAAGAGGAAAAATTGCCAAAGTGAACCACAGAGTTAAAGCGGAGACTGAATTTATATTTGAAGGTACACATGGCGTCATCAAACATTTGATGTTTATTCGCTCTTCTGATTGGGACCAGGCCGAGGCGACTCGCTCGTCTCCAGAAAAGTGCTGCGTCTTCCCACAACAAAGTAGGATTAAAGCCGAGTCGGTGTCAGAAGCACCTCTGTGAAACATTGATCCTGAATAACAGAAGAACCTCCAGCTCACACCACAGACCAGACAAAGTTTAATGTGTGCAGATCCTGATGGGCGATCATAAAGATTTATTTTATTCTGTTTCACACGCACACACACACATCCAGACGCTTCTTATGGCTCTGTAAAATAAATTGTAGTTTTATCGTAAAGATACAGGCACTTTAGCCGAGCGCATCTGAATGGGTTCAGTGTGTTTATGAGTTGCGTTGTCCTGGAAAGTAAAACGTATCAATTAAATGACAAATGCAGCGCGTGTTGAAGTGTGCTTGTGTGTGTTTGCTGACGGTGTTTGGCATTGGATTCGGTGTCCTTAGTTTAAATGTGAAATTCAGCACATCCAGATTTCAGCACTCAGCAAACTTACGAGGGTCAGACCAGACATGGCTGTCCAGATGGGCTTCAATACACACACATACACAATCATACACATTCACAACACAAGAGACGCAATTACTCTCTCTACACCGCCACACAACACAAGCCAGATAAGCATTTATTTTAATTAACACACACATTCCTCTCTGCCGTACCAACACAACCGAGGAAAGATGTCAACACCTGGACACCTCTGATCAAGAGAGATATTTAACTATAAAGACCTGCAGCTGTTGTCAGTCATGTAGTCACCTGTACATCAACAAATAATCCTTCAGATCAGATCAACATCTGACCGTGTGCAGAAACATCTGACAGATTCATATCTAATGCCATAGATTAATATCTTACCCTGTCTTATAAATTATCATCTGAATGTATTATTACCTCAGTTCAAAATAAGATTACTATTATGTCTAATGAATATTAATAATTTTATAATATGTATAATACACTACACTGTAAAAAAACATAGCTGCCTTAAAAATTTTTGTTAAATCAACTCAGATTTATAAGTCATGTCAACAGAGATGAGTTGTCACAACTAATAAAATATAGTTGAGAAAAGTCAACTTAATTGTATAAGTTACAACAACTCACCTAGTTATAAGAACTCATCTCTAGTCAAGATAAATAATAGTGAGTTGAAATGACTTGTAAATCCAAGTTGATTCAACAAAAAATTTAAAGGCAGCAAAGTATTTTTTACAGTGTACTAATTCTTATAATATACTAATATATGTCCAGCTCAAATCAGATCTGATAGGAAATGTCCTGAACCTTTTACAGAGTGAATGTCCACAATTATTTCTAGCCTGATCTCACAAAATCTGTGAAATAGTCATGCATTATTTTGCTCAGTTTTGTGTGGCATTCTCACGAACAACTTTCTGTTACATAAAATGACATCCTTACCCAAACCCTAAGGTCAGGCGACCATGGTTTAAAAAGCATGTGAAAAAATAGTGTGAACCAATACTTAAAGTGACATTTTAGTGCAAACAGCAAATCTAACCCCACACCGAAGCAACAATTGTTTAAAAATAAGAAAAAAACAATTAAATAACTAACACGTGAAACTGACACGCAAAAGAAAGTCGTGGCATTTGCAAGTTAAAGTGGTGGAAATACGTGACAATGCCATGAAAAACTGAGCAAAATAATGCGTGACAATTTCACCAAAAATTTATGAGATCAGGTTGATTATTTCACTTTTGTAAAAAAATTCCAGATAATTTCCTCATCCCCATGTCATCAAGATGTTGATGTCTTTATTTGTTCACTCAAGAAGATATTTAGTTTTTTGAGGAAAACATTTCAGGATTTTTCTCCATATAGTGAAATTTAGTGGACAGTATAAAGTTTCAATGCAGCTTTAAAGACGATCCCTACTGAGACATAAGGGTCTTATCTAGAGAAACCGTTTACCAAATATTTTGCAAATAATATAAATACATATATATATATATATATATATATATATATATATATATATATATATATATATATATATATATATATATATATATATATATATATATATATATATATATATATATATATATATATATATGTATAAATATGTTATATATGTATTATAAATAATATAATAAAAATATGCACTTTTAAAACACAATTTCTCATCTTGCACTAGCCATGTGATGCACTAGCGTGACCTTACCTATTACGTAATCATGTGGAAAGGTCACGTGTTACATATGTGAAACATACACTTGCAGACCATTTTAAACAATAAACTGACACAAAGACATTAATTAGTATCATTACACATACAACAATGTTTCTCCACACTTGAGCGATAGTTTCACGTGATTACAGTAATACGTAAGGTCACAATGGTTTTTCTCATGGCTAGTGCAAGATGAGAAGTTGTGGTTAAAAAGTATTCTTTTTATTTTTGGGTGAAAATGGGGATGGTTTTGCTACATAAGATCCTTGGCTGGGTTCGTAGTCCTTTGAAGCTGCATTGATATTGTAAAAAAAACCTAAGAGAAAACTAAAACCCATAATCAGTCTCATTATTTGAATACAAGCACCACAAACCAATCCACTTTAAAACCAAAAACAAAGTGAGAGAGACAGAAAGTGAAACAGTGACCAAAAGAAAGAAAGACAGTAAAAGTGAAAAAGAGAGAGAGACATACAAAGAGCCCGAGAGAGAGAAAGAAAATGACGCAAAAAGCGAAAGAACAAAACAGAGAGTGAGACAAACAAGATTTATATTCGAAAATTGAAGACAGAGGGAGGGAGACAGAAAGAGAAAAAGAGAAAGAAACAAAGAGTAAAACAGAGTGATAGTGAGACAGAAAAAGAGAGAGAGAGAGAAAGAGGGAGGGAATGAGGATTCGTGGGAAGGAAAACAACATTTCACATTCACAGATGAACCCAATTTGGTGTGGTTTTGAGTGTAATTTAGATCAAACATCTCCATGTAAATGAGTCAGCCTTTCTTAATTAGGAGAGAGAGAGAGAGAGAGAGAGAGAGAGTGGGTGTGGTATCTGAAGTTGAACAGATTTCCCTAACAAGCTCCGCCCTCTTCACACACCATTCCAACCCACCAAACCAGCTTCCCGTTGCCGTGGTGAACAGACTCGATGACTTGATTGGTTGTGAGACGTTCATTCCCATGGTGCTCAGTAACTAAATAGGTCATTCCTCTCTGATTTAGCTGTCTGTAAAAACACTGCTGCCAACAAGCTACAATCCACACGCATGCCAAAAACACTGAGCCTTAGCCAAACACTGACATACACACACACACACATGAACACACAAATACACACACTAATGTATATAACCCGTGTACAGTATATACTGTATGTCACACATAAAATATTGCTATATTACATTTATGCATTTGGCAGATGCTTTTATCCAAAGCGACTTACAGTGCCTTACCAGCTACTGTATACATTTTTATATTTTTTATGTGTTCCTTGCTTTGAACCCTTGACCTTTTGCACTGTTAATGCAATGCTCTGAGCTATACAGTAAAAATACAATTATATAAAAAACTATTATTAGTTAATATTAATGACAAAAATCCCAACCTCTATAATCCACAGAAAACCTTCAACATTATAATAAAAAGTCCACAAACAGTTTCTGAGCTTCATGAACATACAAACAAAATATAAACGTTTAAATTTTACATTTCTCTGAACGATGCATCGCTGCATTGCGCTTTGGCTCTGGTTTCTCTTCATTTCAACATTTTTAATTTCATATTAACTGCAATAATAATAATTGGACAGTTGGATTGTTGTTAGTAGACTTAATTTCGTGTGCCATTGGAGGATGAGAAAAAATATTCATACTTCTGAGCACACGAGCAAAAAAACAAGATCACTTTAATTTCTCATTGCTTTCCTCTAAACAAATCTGATTTGATGAAGAGCAAATTGAGAATTTTGCTGCTGAAGTCTGAAAATGTTTCTCATGAAGGTCGCTAGCGTTTCAGAAGAGATTTTAACATTAACATCACACTGAGCTCAAATACTAAAGACAGAAACTCTCAGATCTCAAACATTTCTCAAACACAGTTCATCTGCGAGTGAATCGAGTTGTATTCATTCATCAGCAGGTTACAGTCAGAGTTTATTTGTTGTGTTTCTCTGATGGAAATAAAGTCAAACTCTCCAGACTCTCAGTTCAAAGACTTTCAGTTAATTACGTTCTTCATAATCTGACGATATGCTGATACAGAGTGCATACAAACACACACACACACACACACACACACACACGCACGCACGCACGCACACACACACACACCTTCATACAGTTCACCCACAAATGATCTATACACTTACTGCATGTCACTGAATGTCATTTTATTTGATTAAAAAAATCTCAAAGCAAGTGTCATTTACAATACAAACAAATGCTCACAAATCTAACTAATTCCCAAAAATAATTAACTGGTTTTAACACTACTGAAAAATATTTTTATTTTTGCATAATCATACATTTTATATATCTGACATAATTTATTCTTTTATTTAAAATAAATCCGTTTTCTTTAGATTTTTTGTGTTGAAAGATGACCTGTACATGTTTTCAAAAGATTGACTACAGAAGACTTTTACCCTGCATGTGACAACAGCACACAAGAAGAAGAACATTGATTCGATCAGTGAAAACTTTGTTGGCTTTCAGAGTTCAGCCGTGATTCATAACATAAGCAACAAACACGTTCATCTAAAGTGTTCTTATTAGAAAACTGTATGAAGGTAGGACACACGCACACACACAGAGAGAGAGAGACGGCGGGAGCTGTCAGTAATCTCTTTATCATTGAATCATAGTGTCTGTGTGTAATATGTGGAGCGCAGTGGGAGCAGACGGATGTTAAAGCAGTTACCTGAGCTGATCCTACATTTATCAACATCATTTGAGCTGTGGAGACCTGCACCGCTAACAGCTTCCTATCGCAGAAAGGCCATCGTAATGAATTATTGTTTTGCAGCTGGCTGGAAAATTGTACTTTCTTGTGAACGCTACGAGCAATAAATCACAGTAACACATCAGCTTGTGTAAGACTGCTGACTGCTGGAGTTTCACTGTACACACACAGCACTGACCCCAGATCAGAGAGAAAGAAACCATAAACACACACTGTACACGCACAGCACTGATCCCAGATCATAGAGAACGAAACCATAAACAAACACTGCACATGCACAGCGCTGACCCCAGATCAGAGAGAAAGAAACCATAAACACACACTGTACACGCACAGCACTGACCCCAGATCAGAGAGAACGAAACCATAAACAAACACTGCACATGCACAGCGCTGACCCCAGATCAGAGAGAACGAAACCATAAACACACATACTGTACATGCACAGCACTGACCCCAGATCAGAGAGAACGAAACCATAAACACACACACTGTACATGCACAGCACTGACCCCAGATCAGAGAGAATAAAACCATAAACACACACTGTACATGCACAGCACTGACCCCAGATCAGAGAGAAAGAAACCATGAACAAACAGCACTGACCCCAGATCAGACAGAGACACCATAACCAAACAGCACTGACCCCAGATCAGACAGAGACAGCGTAAAGACACACAGCACTGACCCCAGATCATAGAGAACGAAACCATAAACAAACACTGCACATGCACAGCGCTGACCCCAGATCAGACAGAGAGAGACACGCTAAACACAGCACTGACCCCAGATCAGACAGAGACACCATAAACACACAGCACTGACCCCAGATCAGACAGAGACACCATAAACACACAGCACTGACCCCAGATCAGACAGAGACACCGTAAAGACACACAGCACTGACCCCAGATCAGACAGAGACACCGTAAACACACAGCAATGACCCCAGATCAGACAGAGACACCGTAAAGACACACAGCACTGACCCCAGATCAGACAGAGACACCGTAAACACACAACACTGACCCCAGATCAGAGAGAATGAAACCATAAACACACACTGTGCACGCACAGCACTGACCCCAGATCAGACAGAGACACCATAAACATACATCACTGACCCCAGATCAGACAGAGAGAGACACGCTAAACACAGCACTGACCCCAGATCAGACAGAGACACCATAAACACACAGCACTGACCCCAGATCAGACAGAGACACCATAAACACACAGCAATGACCCCAGATCAGACAGAGACACCATAAACACACAGCACTGACCCCAGATCAGACAGAGACACCATAAACACACAACACTGACCCCAGATCAGACAGAGAAAGATCTTTTGCTCTTGGCCACTTTGGTCAGAACTTGCTGGTCATAAAACTCAAACCAGCAAACCTTTAAGCCCGACTTTTTAACTATTGGGCCACAACTAGCCTCCATAAATGTGTTAACTGTGTTAAAGTTCCAGATAAATCTGTCTTCTCTTTAACTTGTTAACTTACACTGATGTAAAATAATCCACATGAACCTGCATCAGTTTTGCATCAGCATCATTTATTAAAGAGCTGCGTTTAGTTTATGAATTCAGTGAGCTGATGTAAGTGTTTGACTAAACCTCCTCTGACAGGTGTCTGGATATCAGCCAGACGTTAAACAGGTAATGAGTGCGTTTATCTGACACAGCACAAGGTGGGAAAGCTTTTTTTCATCAGATAGCCCAGATCAAAGCGCTTCACTTTCACGTTATATTCCCTCACGCTCGGCAGAAACAAAGCGCCGTTAAAGGATAAAAGAGAGAGAGAGAGAAGAGACGCGGGAGGCATTCGTCAGCCGTATCTGATGAAGAGGAACATTACAACATTATTCCCTCTTATCTGCAGGTTACGGAGCGTCGCCGGTGTTAGTAAAGTAATCCAGCGTGTGGAGTGTCTCAGATAAGATGATGGTGTGAAACACAAACCTGCAACCATGAAGTTTTCTTTCTTGACATCATCATCTGTTTCTCCCGACAGATCCAGAAAACATCATTCTGATCGACTCTTTTCTTCTCTGAGGGTTCTGTCATTGCAAACAGATAAATGTTGATGTTATTTAAAGTCAACATGAAAGACATTTGATTTTTTTGCATGAACAGATTGTGTGATCAGTGATTTCTTATTTCCAAAAATTACAGAAAGAAAACGTTTTCACAACTGTGTATCATACAGTACAGTAGTAGGACTGCAGTTAAAATCACTATAAGCTATTAGAAAATCCCAAGTTATCTATAAGATAAATAATAACTGCAGAAAGAAGAGGATATACTGTACGCCTTTATTGCTGTAAAAAAAACAAAAAGACACCAATTTGTAGTGTATTTGTAAGAGGTGGCATTTGTGTTATTGATTATTGTAGAATCAGCGTTCTGCAGTGAAAGCCATTAGATTCTCTGAGAGCTGCGCTTTCTTCACAAAACTAAAACAATGACACGCAGAGAGACAAATTGAATCGAGAGACGACAGATAAACACCACAACAGGATTCATTTCTTCATGTAAAAGCTTTAGTTGCTCAGAAACGGCATTAAAAACCTCCTACAGTTCACATGCGTCTGCTGAAACCATTCCCACTAAAAGTGTAATGGCAAGATGCTAAGTGGATTTCAGTAAGATGGGACAGAAAGTCGTGAGGTTCCTCGCTGCAGCATTATGTAGACGAGAGAAACGCTGTCCGTAGAATTAGTGGGATTCAATCTGTAATGGGCAATAATTACAGGAACCAAACGGGTCGAGTTACACATTCCCATGATTATTTACCATCAAAAACCTCGCAGGAGAAACATGAGACAGAGAGAGAGAGATAAAGAGAGATTGAAAGAAAGAAAGGTAGTACCACACACGTCTCATCCATCTTCCTTGAGGGAGCACTGGGTGACCTTTGCCCCATTATAAAAACACCACAGCATCCATCATGAGAGCTTTGGGTAATGTGGTTAACTTAACTACACACTTCCTCTCTATCTCTCTCGCCCCCCCCCCTCTCTCTCTCAATGTGTTTCAGGTGTTTTTTTAACAATCATTTTAAGGTCAATAAGATCTAACAGGTGAGACACACAGTTTGAGTTTAGTACTTTATATCAACTGTTTCCATGATATTTTCTCGACTCAAGGGTTTTTCCTCCTAGGACTTTTTTTCCCCAGCTAAAAAAGTTCGATTTTTTTCTCCTATGGGGTTTTTCAACCTGGGGAGTAAGCCTTCATTGGCTTAATTTAGCAACCTCTTCCATACGTTACATTAGTAATACGCTCACTTATAATGTTGATTCATAGCCGCAGCAAATTCTGCTGCTTGTGCTATCTGTATTATGTTATGCTATCCGTCGATTTTCTGTGTTTTTCCCTGCTTCTATTAATGTAAAGTTGCTTTGAAACAATTACCAATTGTGAAAAGTGCTATATAAATAAAATTGAATTGAACTTAATTGTATCATTCCTTTGTAATCATCCCAGAAATCCCTGCATGATTTTTGTAGATTTGTGTTTAGAGATGGCAGTCCGTCCCATGTGTCATTTACAGTTGACTGAAAAGATTCATGGAAAAATCCTATTGAGCAGATTTACATGGATTCTGTAGAAACCTCACAACGGCCATCATTCACAGACCTCCACACATCCCCTAAAGGGGGTCGCACACCAGACCCGCGGCTCAGCTCTGCGCCATTCCAAAAAAATCGAACACATTGTTTTCTATGAGTATACGCACACGGGAACCGACAGGTGGCGCCTGTCCCCGGTGCCCATCTATGACTCAGGAAGTTTCTCAAATCCCTGTCGCGCCACAGAGCGTCACTTACATAGTTTAACATTAAATAACATCATATATGTCCCAAATCATTAACGATTAACATTGGGGGTTAATGTATATTTTGCCTTTTGAAGTAGACGCTATCTGACTAAACTGACTATTTAATGTGCACTTCCCGTTTACGATACCTCCAAGTTGTCCTAGATGCGACTCAACGTGACGCTGTGCGGCGCGTCCAGTGTGCAACTACCTTAAACCTTCACCATTTCACAAGACTTTTTTAAGATGTAAAACAAATCTTTGGTGTCCCCAGAGTACACATGTGAATTTTTAGCTCAAAATACCCCATTGATCATTTATAATAACATGTTAAAATTGAATATTTGTAGATGTGAGCAAAGATGTGGCGTTTTGGGTGTGTTCTTGAAAATGCAAATGAGCTGATTAAATTCAAACACTGATCACAATGATGGTGGTTTGTTGCTATTTTAAACTTTGTGAATTGTGCTGTGAATTATTTCTCTCTCTCTCTATCTGCACTAAATGGCAGTGCCGTGGTTGGATAGTGCAGATTAAGGGGCGGTATTATTATAATAAGAGCTCCTTATGACATCATAAGGAGAGCCAAATTTCAATGAGTTATATTTTCACATGCTTGCAGAGAATGGTTTACCAAAACTAAGTTGCTGGGTTGATCTTTTTCACATTTTCTAGGTTGATAGAAGCACTTGGGACCCAATTATAGCACTTAAACATGGAAAAAGTCAGATTTTCATGCCATGGCCCCTTAAACATGTCTGATTATTAATTTTTAGACAAATCTGATAATGCAATTAGCTTGTAATAAGACTGTATCGCTCTCAGCTCTCTTTAAAGCCACATTCATTCCAGTCGCCAACGGTCACTGTCACTCGTGTTGCCAGAAGTCGGCAAGCTTCCACTGAAATCAATCAGATCGATCTTGACGCACGCAACACACGCATAAACACACACACGCACACATGCATGCACACACACGCACACGTGCATGCACACATTCTGGTGTCCATGTTTTGTGGGGACATTCCATAGACGTAATGCATTTTATACAAACTGTATATTCTATTCCCTTCCCCTAACCCTAACCATCACAGAAAACTTTCTGCTTTAATAAACATCATTCTGTTTGATTTATAAGCTTGTTTCCTCATGGGGACCTCACAAATTTACTAGTATTCTTATCTTTGTGGGGATGGTCCCCACAACGTGATAATTATCAGGTACACCACACGTGCATGCACACACACACACACACACACACACACACACACAAGGTATGTGATTCATTAGGAGGGAAGGATAACAACCAACTCAGTGCCACCCCATTACCTGGACATTGAACTCTCCAACCTTGACAGATGCTGACAACACACACACACAGTTGGGTTCAGAGAGGCTTGAGTTCTCCTCCTGTGAAACACACCGGGTTAAGTGGGCTCAGAGCGGGTCAACATTAGCTGGTTAAGACTGTTAGCTACCCGTCTGTTGGTTCCTGACCTGTCTGTCCAGAGGGACTCTCATCTCTTGTGTGGACTGCAGAGGTGTCGTTCAGTGAACTACAGATACAAGACTACATGTCAACAGATGTTTAAAACCAAAACTATACAGCACGTAAAGATAACAAACTGAACCTTAGACAGGGAACGCACAGAGGAATGTGTTGCTATTTCATTTTTTTGTTTGGGAGATATTTTTATCTAAAGTGACTTGCAGTGCATACTTTGTTTTTGTAGCTAATGCTAATGTAGTTTAACTTTTTCGTTTAGAAGAGAAATTTCTTCTAAAAAAAATGTATTGGAAAATGTTTTGGTTTATGTTGAGCTTAACTGCACTCATATATTAGTTAAACTGAACATGGTTTGATGTAACACAGAGGCTTAAAATAGATTTGTGAGGATAAACGTTTGAGACTTTAAAAAGAAATCATTTGTGTTTTTGTCTTTTCTATGGGCAGTCACATGTGATTTTAACCCTCTCAAACACAGCATCATTTAGGTGATCATTATTCAAAGTGAAACCTCACACACACATACACACAGCTTGAACCTGATCCCGGCAAAGCCCCCATTTTGAATTTGAATATGTATCCCGACCGCTGTCGTCCCCTCGACAGCCCCTGCCAGATTTCTGGCCTGGAGGAAATTGCAGGACATTTCCTGACAAATTGAGTTAAGTAGACGTTAAGTGGAGTTTTAAGAAAACAAATGTCTCTCTTTATCACAGGTGGACACTGATGATTTAATGGGCCCTGAACAGATCCTATCACCACTAATGGCTCGACAGGAAACATTACAGCTTTTGTATAAAGGACTGGCAAAAACCCCTGTCTTTCTCTCTCGCTCGCTCGCTCGTTCTCTCTCTCTCTCTCTCTTTCAGACCTGTCATTGCCATCCCTTTGTGCGGGAGGCAGATGTTTGTATGTATACGGTGAGTTGGCAGGAGCATCTCAGCAGATGCCTGTACCCGTGCCAAGACAGCGAGGGCACAGACGGTGCGTGTTGGGCATCATCAGCGGGCACAGTCTTACTGCGATAGGTGCGTGCCAAAGCTTATTGCTCTTATTTACGTATGTATCTATTGCTGAATATCATCTCCTTCATTAATCAGTCCGTTTATACAATCTGTCTCACCGCGAGCGCATTAAAGGGGCGGCACCCGACAGATGATTAATTAGCAAAACTGAGCGGAGAGGAGTGAGTTCGAAAAAGAAAGAGAGCAGATGCACTTTGCATACGTGACGCGAGGCCCCCGACCTCGGATTAATGTGTGTCCGACGTCAGGTCGCATTATTGCCCTGAACGGAACGACATTCTGTCTGATTTTGCTATCTGATTATAAAGAGATGAATGCAAGCGTGCACACCGAGGACGAACGCAGGTGTCGGACAGGTTTCCGTACTGCAGAATATCTGCGTGCCTCGGTTCGTCCCCGTTGAGGGTGTTCTCCAGCAAGGTACAGCTTGTTTTATTAACGATAGTCGTGCCTCTGGGAAATGTTGAAGATCAAACTCGGCACTAATTAAAATGAAGCGCACCGGAAACGCCGGCTCTGTTTAATATGTGCAGAACGACGCAAAGAGCAACATGCTTTTATTTGCAGGGACCCCATAGAGACAAACGCCTGCAGGGCTTCTGTCCTGGACCTTTAAACAGAAACGTTCTGATGTCACTGGCATCGTCTTAATAATTCACAATTATCTGTGTGGAATAATTAGCTGTCTTTGGATAAGATTGGGCCCACATCCTAACACACCGCTGTATACTAATTTATACTGCTTTTATGTACATGACAAGATCAGATGTAAAAGCCTCCACCAAAAATGAGATAATGATTGTAACTGAATGCTCTCGACATGTTCATCAAATACTTTCACATCAAATCCACCTAATCCCGTCCTTAGGCCATTCACAAATATCGTTTTTAGGCAGAATTACTACAAATCATGCCAGGCGCACTTAGCAGGTTTTGCATTTGACCTCTTCATATATGTAAGGAATAATTGAAGAAAATAATGCACACCCAAGATGGTAATGCGGCATGACCCGAAGCGGATGTGCATTTTTTTTCGAATAATTCAAAGGAACGGAGTCAATTATTCCTCTTATACAACGGTTACCACAAACATTGCTTTGGTGCCTACAACATTTGACAAGTTAGGTGTGCGGTTTACAGAAAAATAATCAACACCCATTGAACATTTCTCAGCCAATCAGAATACAGCATTCAACAGGCCCGTGGTATAATCTAATGTAATGAATGAACTAATAATACACTCACAATCTCATCATTATTTGATTGCTTCACTGCCAAAAGAAAAAATCTACTTAAACAAAATTGAAGAAAAGTGCAAAAAAAGATGGAATTATGGAATTTAGACAACTGTGTTTTCAGGCAGGGAAAAGTTTGTAATTTAATTATTTTAGCTCTAGAGCGTTAAATTGTTCAGAAATAACTCTTTGTGACTGTGATGTTTTAACCTTTAACTAATCAATATAACAAACCACTTAGATTTGATCATGAGCAACATAACAAAAAATGTCTACATTTACACTCTCAGAATTTTTTTTTTTAAACTGTACCTTTTCTTTTGCTGGGGTGGTACCCAAAGGTACAATTTTGTACGTTAACAGGTATACATGAAGAGTGTGGTTCCAAAACACAATAAATCCATTTTGACTAATTTCGGTAAAAACGTGTTTCTCGCATAAATTATTAGATATTGATGGCTTACGTTTCTTCCCCGTCAATAAGGCATAGTTCACCCAAAATTCTGTAATTATTCTCATGTTGATATTTGAAACCAAACTTTTCCTGAGCCTCATTCACTTCCATTGAATATGTATTCCTTCTATGAAAGTCAATGGGTCTCATAATTAGAGAATGACGTGCAATTTATAGTGTAGGTTCCACACCGTAGGTTATGCGTAACTAGAATCCCTCCCATCAAGTAAAGAAAATCTGTGTCGCATTTCTTCGTAGGCATTGCAATGGTAAGAACAAAGATGGGCCAAGTTGAGGAGTGATTTAACTCAAACTACAAAAAAAGTTGCTGTCTATTTACCTCCATCACTACTGGTCTACTCATCAAGGTCTTCTCAATCATACACAACAAACTACTTCTTCTTCTTCTTCATTGGTGGGTTTACTGGCCAACCTGCTTCTTCTTTGGCTGTTGCTTTGCTACTGTGGGTTATGCGCGTGGATACTGCCTACTAGCAGTCTACATGTGTAGTTGCACGTGGACACAGATGCAGAAGTATATATAAAATCGATGAGTCAAGGCTACGCCGTAGGACCTACGGACAACTATAAGCCCTTAAAGTGGTCGTCTGCAGTGGTTTAAATGGGAATAATCCCAAATGGTTTGTTTGTCAATCTATTTCATTCATCATTCTCCAACACCTGGAACACCTCAAATCTAAAATTCACACAAAAGTATTCCTGCAGGTTACAGCTAAAGAGAAAATAACAATTTCTGAACGTAGCTGAAGATAATCAATGAGGATAAGTCTTAAACAACACGTCACACAAAGCAAACATGTATGTTTTCAGAAGCAGGTACATCTACTTAATTAAATCTCTCACTTTTATCTGACATTTTATTTGGCGGAGACAAACGAGCAGCAGTTGGATTATAAGATAATTTGTCTTGTCTTTATTAGCAGCACAAAGGACAGAGCTCATTCATTATTCCAGCGGCGAGCGGAGGGTTCGGCTCGGACAGCTGCTGAGGACACTGTTATTTATATCAATCAGGATTACTATTCCTTAGACTATCCTGATTTATTTCTCTCTCTCTCTCTTTTTTTTGCTGTAGGCTGTCGTTTGTCCGTTTTAATGGAAAGACGATTGGAGGTGGATCGCAGTGTCCCGACTCGCTCGTTTACAGGATGTCCTGCTTGACACAAGGAAAGATTTCTATCTCCGATGGGAATGTTTCTGGGTTCATCAGCACTGAGCAGAATCACGCTTGTAAAAAGCACATGTCGGGTGTATGCATATGGTAATCTTTAACAAGACACACAAAGTGCAAGAGACATTTTCCCATGATGCATTGTGAATGACATAATTCAGAATATAGTTGTACATACAGTATCATCATTTATGAAAGTAAATTCAAAATGTGTTCTTAATAGGAGGGATGCAAACACAGGTCACTCATGAAGTGGATTATCACTCATTTCTACCATAAATACAAACATTTTTTTTTATACAGAATAAGAGTTTAAACTCTTCTGTAAATTGAATTAAGTGACTGCAATACTAAACAAAACCTTACAAAGTTATGATCGACTGAAATAAATCAGATGTTAGGATGTTCTCGTCTGAATTCAATCTCCTGTTGAGACGAATCGGAACAAATATGCAAAAGTAAGTGCGCAGGTTGTGATTAAGATTTTAAATGTGTCTTTTTGGGCTTTTAGCTAATGAAAAACAAAGTCTTGGAGGATCTTAATGTTAATTTATTAAACATGAAAAGGGCCTTGATGAAATATAGAAGTGAGATATGTTTTGCATTTCAAAGAATTCAGCTCACAACTTACTCGCATGTAAATTAGGTCAAGTATTGAAGACAATATTTTCTATGTTTGACTGTGTATTTTACAATGTGATGGGAACGGATATTTGCTTAATGCGAGTCCTTGGATTTGTCTTTGCCAAAATGATTTTTTCCTTCAAAATCTTCAAGTCACGCTTTGAAGTGCGGCCACCAATAGTCACGACACATTTCTCAAACGTATCAAATTAACTTGAAAGTAGATGGATTATGAAATGATGGTATTTGTGTAAATCAGCCGCACGGTTGTCTGTTTATTTCTCTTTTGAGTTATATTCCAGTAATCTTCTGTATTTGTTTCTGTTCAGTTCGATGGGTAATTTATTGCTCTCTGACATTTATATTTTGCATTATTATACGTCAGAAATATCTTTTTCTGCATGTGAATCTTTCCATGTCAGGAGTTTCCTTCCCTGACAGCTCACCATCATCCCCCGAATACCATTTACAGAGTAATTAGTTTTATGCAAACGAGAGCTGAAGATGAAAAGCGTTATAAATTATGAATTATGTTATACGGTATCTTTCTCTTATCATGCTTTGAGTCGAGTTAATCCACCTTCCATGATTAAAAATGCATATGTCTTTAAAATGGAAAAAAATATGTTTTTTAATGTCATCAGGTAGCATAATGTTTCAAAAAAGAAGGCGGGGCTTTGGGTTAGAGAGGCGGGGCTTCACTGCTCCAAGAGCGCAGCACACAAAAGCAGTTTTTCGCCACTACCACACACAATCTCTAAACTTTTCCTTCTTGATACTGAACTGATTTTGCAGGTAACATTATAAAATGTGTTAATCTTACTGGCAGATTCAAATTTGCACAAATAGAGATTTTATTCACAGGCGTACGGCACTCGTTGATTTCTTTCCCTAATGTCATGTCCTTCTGACTAGCAAATAATGATTCATGGCTGTGACATAAACTAAATGACACTGGCTATTAAAAAGAGATATTCAATACGTCCTGCCAAAACTGCCAGGAATTAATCAACGCACACCACTGTCATCTACAGTAGACAATTCACACTGGAAAACTCAACAAATCAACCGGGTTCTGCAGGTGATATGTACCGTCAAAGAGAAGACGAGACCGACACGACACCAGATGAAAACACAAGATCGTTTCTATCCGCCGTTCTTGTTTCTCGTGCTTTATTTCCCTGGTGTTGAGTCTGATCCGATTAACCCCTTAAAAACCGACCTGACAGGAAGCATGTTCGGGACTCTAATGGCCGACAGGCTGCCGGTCGTTCATAGCTCATCCTGTCTCTCATGGCACAGATTAACATTTCAAATTCTCCAAACTATTTCCTCCTTTCTCTCGGCAGACGAATCTCTTTCTCTCTCGCTCTTTCACGGGCTGGCGTCCATGGCTCCGAGCGAGACTGTTAGTTAGCAATACTCATAAAAACTCAATTCATCAAGAAGAGGATCGTTTGGTGCGGGCAGAAAGCACACAAAAGGGTGAAGCTTGTCAGAGAGACAGGTGGCTAGAGATCTGTCTCTAATAGTGAGCAATATGAATAATAGATTCTGCTAAATCTATGCCAGTAAACACAGCTGCCTGCGCTCGCGTCCAAAAGAACAGCTTGGCAGGACGCGGCGTGCGGCGCGGAGGGGAGACGAGCCTCGCCCCACCTGAGGACAGAGGCCGATTAACTAATCAAATGTGCCAGCTAAAGAGGGGAAGAGGAAACCGGAGAAGACAAAGAGAAGAGAAGAGAGAGCAAGGCAACGTTTAGCTGCATTACAGAGACTGGTGGTGGGTTGTTAGCAGCACTGAAGGGCTAATGATGATCCGCTGAGGTTTAAACACACACACACATCAATGATGATTGCTTTAAGACATCCCCATCGAAAACACAATCACAACACACTCATTTATGTACAAATCAAATCACTCTTGGCCACTATTTTCTATATACAATGTGCAGTAATGACGAGCACGTCAAGACGGCTTTAAACGTGGCTCATCCTATCAGAAATCATGCTGCTTAAACGTAATGTACTCCCAATATCCAATCACAAGACACCATAAACCTTCAGTTCTGGATTCTGATTTGTCAATACAGTGTTTCAGTCATGCTTTGTTAACACTATAGTTTTATGTCTATTTCACACTTTTTAATTAAACACTTTTTGAAAAGCTTGTACACAGCCCAGCTGCAAATGGCATATAACTGCAGTATAAAAATCTACAGTTTTTTGCATGCCAAAAAAGCACACATTAATTAAATATGTGAGACAGATAGATAGACTGAAAGTGTGACAGAAAGAGTGTGACAAAAAGAGTGTGACCGTCTCAGTGTGATAGACTCAGACAAACTGAGAGTGTGACAGAGTGAGATAGATAGACTGAGAGTGTGACAGAGTGAGATAGACTGAAAGTGACAGAAACAGAGTGGGTCAGAGTGAGACAGATAGACTGAGATTGTGAAAGAGTAAAATAGACAGAAAGTGACGAAAGAGTGTGTATGGTGACTGAAAGTGACAGAGAGAGTGTGACAGAAACAGTGTGACAGAGTGAGATATATAGACTGAGAGTGACAGAAAGAAAGTGTGACAGGAAGAGAGTGAGAGAGTGAGATAGACAGTCTAAGAGTATGGCAGAGTGAGATATATAGACTAAGTATGACAGAAAGAGATTGTGACAGAGTGAGAGTGACAGAAAAAGTGTGACAGAAAGAGAGTGTGACAGAGTGAGATAGATAGACTAAGATTGTGACAGAGTGAGATAGATAGACTGAGAGTATGATAGAGTGAGATAGATAGACTGAGAGTATGATAGAGTGAGATAGATAGACTGAGAGTATAATAGAGTGAGATATATAGACTGAGAGTATGATAGAGTGAGATAGATAGACTGAGAGTATGATAGAGTGAGATATATAGACTGAGAGTGACAGAAAACTCTGACAGAAAGAGAGTGTGACAGAGTGAGATAGATAGACTGAGAGTGTGATAGAGTGAGATAGACAGACTGAGAGTGTGATAGAGTGAGATAGACAGACTAAGAGTGTGACAGAGTGAAATAGATAGACTGAGAGTGTGACAGAGTGAGATAGACAGACTGAGAGTGTGACAGAGTGAGATAGATAGACTGAGAGTGTGACAGAGTGAGATAGATAGACAGAGTTTAGAGTGAGATAGATAGACTGTGAGTGTGATAGAGTGAGATAGATAGACTGAGAGTGTGATAGAGTGAGATATATAGACTGAGAGAGACAGAAAACTGTGACAGAAAGAGAGTGTGACAGAGTGAGATAGATAGACTGAGAGTATGATAGAGTGAGATATATAGACTGAGAGTGACAGAAAACTGTGACAGAAAGAGAGTGTGACAGAGTGAGATAGATAGACTGAGAGTGTGACAGAGTGAGATAGACTGAGAGTGACAGAAACAGAGTGGGTCAGAGTGAGACAGATAGACTGAGATTGTGAAAGAGTAAAATAGACAGAAAGTGACGAAAGAGTGTGTATGGTGACTGAAAGTGAAAGAGAGAGTGTGACAGAAACAGTGTGACAGAGTGAGATATATAGACTGAGAGTGACAGAAAGAAAGTGTGACAGAAAGAGAGTGAGAGAGTGAGATAGACAGTCTAAGAGTATGGCAGAGTGAGATATATAGACTAAGTATGACAGAAAGAGATTGTGACAGAGTGAGAGTGACAGAAAAAGTGTGACAGAAAGAGAGTGTGACAGAGTGAGATAGATAGACTAAGAGTGTGACAGAGTGAGATAGATAGACTGAGAGTATGATAGAGTGAGATAGATAGACTGAGAGTATAATAGAGTGAGATATATAGACTGAGAGTATGATAGAGTGAGATAGATAGACTGAGAGTATGATAGAGTGAGATATATAGACTGAGAGTGACAGAAAACTCTGACAGAAAGAGAGTGTGACAGAGTGAGATAGATAGACTGAGAGTGTGATAGAGTGAGATAGACAGACTGAGAGTGTGATAGAGTGAGATAGACAGACTAAGAGTGTGACAGAGTGAAATAGATAGACTGAGAGTGTGACAGAGTGAGATAGACAGACTGAGAGTGTGACAGAGTGAGATAGATAGACTGAGAGTGTGACAGAGTGAGATAGATAGACAGAGTTTAGAGTGAGATAGATAGACTGGGAGTGTGATAGAGTGAGATAGATAGACTGAGAGTGTGATAGAGTGAGATATATAGACTGAGAGTGACAGAAAACTGTGACAGAAAGAGAGTGTGACAGAGTGAGATAGATAGACTGAGAGTATGATAGAGTGAGATATATAGACTGAGAGTGACAGAAAACTGTGACAGAAAGAGAGTGTGACAGAGTGAGATAGATAGACTGAGAGTGTGACAGAGTGAGATAGACTGAGAGTGACAGAAACAGAGTGGGTCAGAGTGAGACAGATAGACTGAGATTGTGAAAGAGTAAAATAGACAGAAAGTGACGAAAGAGTGTGTATGGTGACTGAAAGTGACAGAGAGAGTGTGACAGAAACAGTGTGACAGAGTGAGATATATAGACTGAGAGTGACAGAAAGAAAGTGTGACAGAAAGAGAGTGAGAGAGTGAGATAGACAGTCTAAGAGTATGGCAGAGTGAGATATATAGACTAAGTATGACAGAAAGAGATTGTGACAGAGTGAGAGTGACAGAAAAAGTGTGACAGAAAGAGAGTGTGACAGAGTGAGATAGATAGACTAAGAGTGTGACAGAGTGAGATAGATAGACTGAGAGTATGATAGAGTGAGATAGATAGACTGAGAGTATAATAGAGTGAGATATATAGACTGAGAGTATGATAGAGTGAGATAGATAGACTGAGAGTATGATAGAGTGAGATATATAGACTGAGAGTGACAGAAAACTCTGACAGAAAGAGAGTGTGACAGAGTGAGATAGATAGACTGAGAGTGTGATAGAGTGAGATAGACAGACTGAGAGTGTGATAGAGTGAGATAGACAGACTAAGAGTGTGACAGAGTGAAATAGATAGACTGAGAGTGTGACAGAGTGAGATAGACAGACTGAGAGTGTGACAGAGTGAGATAGATAGACTGAGAGTGTGACAGAGTGAGATAGATAGACAGAGTTTAGAGTGAGATAGATAGACTGTGAGTGTGATAGAGTGAGATAGATAGACTGAGAGTGTGATAGAGTGAGATATATAGACTGAGAGTGACAGAAAACTGTGACAGAAAGAGAGTGTGACAGAGTGAGATAGATAGACTGAGAGTATGATAGAGTGAGATATATAGACTGAGAGTGACAGAAAGAGAGTGTGACAGAGTGAGACAGATAGACTAAGAGTCTGACAGAGTGAGATAGACTGAAAGTGACAGAAACAGAGTGGGTCAGAGTGAGACAGATAGACTGAGATTGTGAAAGAGTAAAATAGACAGAAAGTGACGAAAGAGTGTGTATGGTGACTGAAAGTGTGATAGAGTGAGATAGATAGACTGAGAGTTTGACAGAGTGAGATAGATAGACTGGGAGTGTGATAGAGTGAGATAGACACAGTGTTGGGAGTAACGCATTACAAAATATAATATATTACAGTAATATATTAGTTTTTGCTGTAACGCAGTAATATAACGCATTACTAATAAAATTTTGGTAATATTTTACTCGTTACAGTCTTAGTAACGAGCGCGTTACAACAATGCATTTCAAAATTAGACTGTGTTATTTTTATTTTTTATTTTTGACCAATGCGCGCGACCAGCATTCACACATGAAAAAGCTGCGGGTAAAAGAGAAGGCTGCGTCCCAAACCGCATACTTCCATACTATATAGTGGGCGAAAAGCACTACTTCTCGTACTCTTTGCCTACTATATAGAAGTAGGCGGTTTGGGACGCAGCGTATGTCTGTTTCCACGTGCTGTATGCAACATGTTCATTTTTACTTTAACTTTGCATTTAAAATGCGATTTAGACGTGGTGCGCGTCAAATAGACATGTTTCTAAGAGCCGAATCTGGGAAGTCCGCGGGGTTTATAAGCATTGACTAAAGTGGTCGCAATCAGGTCCGGTAGCGCCGCACACGCATAATTTTGCGAATAAGAGCACTAAGTAAAAGCAACAGAAAGTTTCCATCGGTCTCCTGTGCTGCTTGAACCTCAGAAGTAAAGAGACTTTCACAAATGTTGCCAGTAAAATCCATATCACACCAGCAATGACAAGGTAAGCTTTGCTATGATTACAGTCCATATACATAATAATAGATTGCTAGGCTATTCCTATGCTATCTACAGTTTTATTACAAACAGCAACCTAAACTACAACATAACATAGTAAAGACTTAAACATGGTTATCTAAATAGAACATTTAAACATCACTGTTTAAAGTTTTTACCAGCCTTTGTATAGGAGCCTATATTCATTGTTTGGCAAAAAGCAGTGTTCTTCTGTTTGTGTTTTATATGTTAGTCTACATGTAATCCTTATATTGTACTGAAATGAGCTGTATTCCTTGAGGTCTGATCCTCCAATAGCACTTTTTGATAAGTTGTGTCAACCCAGTGCATTCCAGGTTTGTGTTGTGAATCTGAATTAAAAGTGAATTAAAGAAAAGAAATGAAAAGAGGTCACGTGTCTTGCCATGTTATTAGTCTATAGGTTGCATTATAGTGGTCTCTAGCTCTATTGTGTTTGGTATGTGTACCATAATTTACCAGACTTTTACCAGATCATTTGTCTATATTTATGATTCTGACAGTGATTGTTACTGTTTTTTGCCATAAGTCTTCACTGTGCCTATTCTAAGCTCGAAGGCCAACACATAACTTCTAGATTTATAAGCAGCAACAAACTACATTTTAACATTTTATAATGCCTAGTCATACTTCTGTTCTTTTGATGAAAGTAACTCAAAAGTAACGCAAAAGTAGTGTAACTCATTAAAGTTCAGAGACAGTAATATTGTAATGTAACTAATTACTTTCAAATGACAGTAATTTGTAATATATAATGTATTACACTTTGGAAGTAACTTGCCCAACACTGGATAGACAGACTGAGAGTGTGACAGAGTGAGATAGACAGACTGAGAGTGTGACAGAGAGTGTGTCCGGGTGACTGAATGTGACTGATATAAAGAGTGAGAAAGAGAGAGTGACAGAGAGTGAGGGCGACACATGCAGAGACAGTGTGACAGAGGCAGAGAAACTGACAAAAGGTGACTTTTTGAGTGAGTTACAGAAGAAAGCACAGTTAGAGTGGAACATAGTGACACAGAGAGTAACAGCGAGAGGGAGTATGTGTGTGATTGCATTGATAACACAGTAATTGTGTCAATGTTTCTGTGTCACGCTGCTCAAACAAACAGAGCAACAACATTAGAGATTAAAGTTCACTCAGTGTTGACTTGTAGGGCTCTGAATAGTGAACTGGGATGTATTTTAACGTGCCGAAAATGACAAACATTACCTTCACCAGTCTGATTCCTGAGAAAACCCCTGCTGATGTCATTGGACCTCAGTGACAGCGGATCATGTTTACCTCCTCCTCCTCACCTCCTCCTCAGTGCCTCCTCACCATTCCCCCGCTGTAGTTTAGCAAGACTTGCCTAGCAGAAGGTAATTAATTCTTCAATTAAAATGTTGTTAAACATTTTTAATGAGCAGAAGACACGTGGGAGAGATGTGGAAATATGTTTAAAAGGAGAAAAGAAAACACAGCCGTTTCAAAGTTAGTTTCTGAGAAATGACCCACTTTACAGAACAACAGCCAGAAATAAAAAAATAAGAATGATAAATCGAGGGAGACGCGCGTTAAGACTCGAAGGATGCGTCCTTTATATCAGGTGATTACGGTTTCATTTCTCATCGCGTTTACTATCAAAAAGCAAATTAGGCCAGCGATTCTCTCCCAACATCCCCATCCGTAGCCCCGCACACAGCACAGGAAAATCGACCTATTCCCAATGTAACAGATTTAATTAATAGTGCAGCAAAATAATCTGTTGCTAAGGATGGCGAGAAAAAAGGAAGCTGGTAATTGGGATGCTATCTATCGTCTATAATTAAAGTCAAGTGAGTGACACGCAAGTTTATTTCTTTTAAAACAAACACCATCATTTCTCTGTATCCGTGCCGAGCGGTCATAGGACAAAGCGTCGGGCACACGCAAGGTCGCGTTTTCGCTCGGCTTGCGGTCGTATTTCATTACGGTAGTTGCGTTCTGTAGTTTTCTGTACGGCAGCCTCAATTAAAGACTTGTAAATGTGTTGTTTGCTTAATCACTCCAAAACTGGCCCACAGGATTTGCCTAATGTAACTCCATTAAGAGCCCCATCAAAACAAAGATTCTGCTCCTAATGACTGTAATCTCTTTCTTTCGTCAAACAAACGTCAGATCTCGGCCCTAAATCAGAACGTGATAAACGAGGCCGAGACCTCGGATACGACCACACCAGCAGATCGAGTTTTACATCCTCAGGAGAGCCGAGAGAAATAGAGATAAATATCGCACAAACATCATCATCTGCACAATTAATATAGATTCCCCTCTCTTAGTGATGGTTTGGCCCATGGGTTGTGGGTTTAGAGAGAGTTCGGTTGTACCATCTCAATTAAAGGAGGGAATCATTCTGCCCGGATCAAATGTCAGTCAGCATTTCCCATGATGGGCTATGACCGACAAATAGAACAACAATGAGAAAAACAATGCTGAATGTAAATAATCATATTAAAAACCATATGATCGTGTCGGAGCCGATGGTGTAGTGGACAGTGCTCCGACATATGGTGCAGATGCATTTCTGGCGACCCGAATCCCATACCCCTCTCTCCACCCTGTACTTTCCTGTCGTCTGTCAGTTACTGTCTATCAAATAAAGGCAAAATGGCCCAAAAAAAAAACAACAACATATGATCATGTATAGTTCTGCTAGCATCAAACTCTACAATATGTTTAGCGCTTGTCAACATTGTTGGGCGGTGACTTCTCTTCCGAGGGGCGCAAATTCAAAATATGGGTTTTGGAGTGTCATGTGTGTTGCTCGTCATGTCAAAATATCATAAACCCTTCTAAGCGTCTGCAGCAGGCAGTTGATTTGACATGACGCATGATGCACATAAGTTTACACGACGCGCTGAACACATATTTTGAAATGACAAGAAACACACAACAAATACATGTTGTGAAGAGCTTCACATCATGCACCCTTGAAAATGAAGTCACAGCCACCACTGTTGGTGCACTCTAAAAATGTCTGGGTCAGAACACATGCTGGGTTAAAAATACCCAATGTTGGGTTGTTGTTATGCAACCATGAGGTATAATAACCCAGTAGTTGGGTTAAAACAACCCAGCACCCTGCTGAAAAAAAAAACAATAAAACCATTCTAATGGTTTCCATTAAAATACCAATAGGAACCATTAGCTTTTACTATTAAAACCACTACACTGTAGTGTGTTTTGGGCCATATTCTATTAGAACCAATACATAGAACCAATAGAACCAATACATACCATTAGAGACCAACAAAGACCAATACACTGTAGTGTGTTTTGGGTCATATTCCATAAGAACCAATAAAATTCCCAACAAAACCAATAGAATTTCTGTGATGGTGTCTATTGTTTTTTTTAGCTGGTTTGCCGGCTTGTTCCATGCTGGTTTGGTGCTGGTTTAGTTGGTGGTCACCCCCATACCAGCACCAACACAACATATGCTGGTCTTGCTGGTATGACCATCATGGAATGCTGGTGCTGGTATGCTGATGACCACCAGCTTAACCAGCACCAAACCAGCTTGGACCAGCATGGGAATTATGCTGGTCTACTCTGGTGGTCACCAGCAAACCAGCACCAAAACACGACATTTGCTGGTCTTGCTGTTTTCCAGCAAGGTTATGGGTCAAAAATAACCCAGCCATTTTTAGAGTGTGAGCTACTTAATATCTCCTCATACTTACAAATTCAGTTTATTTCTATAGCACGTTTAAAAACCAACCAAAGTGCTGTACGAGATTGTGTACTAATCACAATCAGCAACAAAAATAAAAACGTACATATCACGCAACAGAAACACATGAAATCATGTTGTGTCATCCACAGTGTGTCCTTCAGACATATTTACATCACTGTGTTGGATGTTAAATATAAAATATCATTCCTGCTGTAAAGGATAACTAACATCATGTGTGAATCTCGCTCAATCTCCCGGTGCGAGAGCTTGTTTGTTAGCGGTAGCGGCTAACGCGTGTCACATGTGAAGAAGCCGCTCAATTTAATTACAAGGGGATCATGTTTTCCCCTGATATTTAGCTTTTTTTAATATTGATACAGCAGGTCTCGTTCACATGACGTTAGCAGCAGATAAACAGATCCTGGGACAGGTAATAAACACGCTTTTAATTGCGCCGACGCTGCGACCGCGCACTCCATTTCATTAGGCATAAATAATTTGGCCGCTTGGGTGTGTGCATTCTCAATTATCCATTCCTTTTGTATTCCAAATTACCGATTCTTTCTGATGTTTCTTTAACAATCTTAACGAGCTATGTAAACTAGCCATTGGCTTTTTATAGCTCCTCGTATTTTTTGGTTTCTAAAGAATTGCATTTATGTTTGGGGGACAGAAAGAAAAGCCGCAGCATCTTTTATATTGGAGTCTAGAGGAGGATGAGAGTAAAGTTTACACTAACTAAACATGGTATTACTATAGACAAAAGAAACTGGCAAATAAAAATGTTAAATACGGATTTCAAACAGTCGTCAGGTCACATTCACGTGTTTTGCGTGATGATCTGCCTGACATCAGGAGATTACTCTGTGATGATGATTTGTGTTTAGGATCTAATGGGAATATTAATGTCTGGTTTTCAGTCTTCCAGCTGAAATATCATTTTTACAGCCTGAATGATTCACTGGAGGATTCAGCTCACATAAACTTCGATGGACATGATATGTGTATCAGCAGAAGGGCCGAGTAGAGTCTGTACATAAGTCAGGCACTAATTAAAATGTCCTTCCTCATTAGTGCTGATTGGCTCGTGTGTGTTGGCCGCTCGGTGTCTTTGGCATAGGAGCTCACTGCCAAATTTAGACGTGTGTCACTGGTCACAAGCCCATCAGATGGAGCGATGCAAAACTGGGGCAGTCTGATAATCCCCCAAGAGCACATATACAGATACACACATTCATACTGTATATATATATACAGAGAAAGAGCATTTTCTGCACAGTGCTATTAATTTCATTTCAAAACCCCAAAAACACCCAAAGTGTTGAAGCAAATGAAGCGAGAGAAAGAGAGAGAGAAGTCAAACGGCTTTCAAACAGATGACAGTGTGTCTGATCTGTGTCAGATCTGTGCTGCTGTCAGAGCCGCCGCGTGAAATAATCCCCGTTCCCCAGTAGCGCCCGCGGACCCCGTGACCCGGGGCGAGGGACCAACCGGACCCGATAGTTCTGCCGCATTTGAATGTTCCTTACAGAAACTCTTTACATATTCAAAGAGCTCCGACTGTGTGATTCTCGTGCGTTCAGGGTCAGTTTGTGTCCCCGTTCGATTGAAGTTCTTGCATTTTCGAGGTGCAATAACACAGGGAGAGCAAACACAAACAGGATTAGTACTAACACGCATATGCAGATAAAAGCATGAATATGTAAAGCAGGGAAGTTCTTTTGAAGATGTTTGGAGCTCTTCGACAGACAATAACTGCCTTACAAACTCACTTATCGGAGAGGCAAACTATTAAAAAAGTAGTTCAGCGCGCATACATAAAAAAGATGAGTAAATGCATTTCCTCTTTTATCATTTTTGTTCCATTTATGATGCAAACACACTTTTTTGCATAAGCGTGGACGCGTCGCGCTAACATCCAGCCGTGAATCTTTGTATCCCATCAAAGTAAGATTATAATCTGAAATTTGCAGCCGGATTGATACGGAGTCTGTTCTTCGAATGTTTCCTTTTTTTTTCGACACAATGAAGAGAAAATTGAGTCTGTTTGTCAGCTCAGAGTCTCGAGTGAAGAATGAATAATAATTTTCTAAAGGACGTCTCCGTCCCCCCTCCCTCCTCCCCGCGGTGAAACTGAGATTCAGAGACAGTTATGGGATCTTACAGATGGTTGACGTGTCTAATATCTAAGCGACACCAGGATCGGCGCGGCGGCAGATACCAGGATGTTGATTTATAGATGCGAGTCGGAGAGTTAATTGCACCACGCAAGTTTCAATCACTCTTTTGGGAGGTTTCTAGAACGCAGCGCTGCATATCTGCATCAACAAACATACAAACAAACCAGCGCTTCCATATTTCACACATTCATTTGCTTATTTGTGTTTACTAACCCCGAGATTGCACAATGTTGCTAAAATTGCCCTCCTTTCAGAATTCAATAAGCGCGATGAAACATTGACAACACGGCTGCATGTGTTTGTTTCTGCTGGATCGGAATCAATCTTTAGGAGTTGGAGAGAGTTCACTCGCTACACGCGCTGTCTGTGAATCATCTGTGATGCGCTTAAGATTCGTCTTCATTTGATTCGCTGTGATTAAAATCAGCGGAAAGCACCAGTGTCTGAACTTTAGAAAAAATTGAGGAAACGAAAAAGATGAAGAGGGTAAAAATACGCCCATGTCATTCATACTCGTGTATGTGTATGTGCTGATTTTATTAGCAGTAATTGGTAGCAGCTAAACATTTAATGAACGCTTCGCTGTCTTCTGGAGCATGCGCTAGATTTCTGATATTGCTTCAAATTAATATTTGACTTCCTCTCCTGTTGTGTGCTTGTGTTTAAGACCAGAAACACACTAACATACAAATGCATCAATGCACCGTGATCACACTCTTACAACCCAATGTTGGGTCCAAAAGGGTCAAACGCAGCCATTGGATTAAATTAACCCAGGAAATGTTTATATTTGACCCAACAATGAGCTAAAACAACCCATCATAGATTAAATTACAATCCAACGAGTTGGGTTTGCCCATTTTGACCCAACACTGGGTTTCAAATAACCCAACCAGGAAAAGTTTGTAAGAATGTATGTGCTATACAAATTTAGTGTTAACTACCTCTTCATCAACATCTACAGTATTTGAGCTAATAAAAAAGAGCACTGAAGATAAATTTATAATATAGTGTGTCTGCTGAAGCGGCCGTACAGGAATAGGGGTTTGTGTTGTGACCTAAAATGCACATTTATTTTTGGAATGGATATGGTCAGTGAAATATAATGTCAAATTTGAGGGCTCCTACTTAAAAAGAATTAATAATCAAATTAATTCCTGATGTTGTAATGTGTCATTTTCTCCCATCCAATCACATGCCCTTATTCTGTTATGTAACTTCACAATCCAATCTTTTTCAGATTATTAAAATCAAGTCCAGCCCATTTTTCTCCTCTGACTGGAGTTCGATATTGAAAGTAAATTAAATATTCATGAGCAACTTATCTGAGTGGAGTGACCTGAAAAAAATGAATGGGAAGTCCAATGAGAAATAAAGACGTATGGTTTGTGAAAAAATATTTAGTCAAATTAATTATTTTGGTTACCTTTTCTATACGATTTTAATGAAGAATCACATTTTGTGATTTTAGATATTATAACATTATGCATATGTTCAGATATTAGTCAGTTCCAGAATAATATAATAGCAAAGAAATGTTTATGAGAGAGAAAGAGAGAGAGCTGAAGTGTGTCATGGATAAAACGTCTCTTGCGCGCTGGTGACAACATGGCCGCCCTCCCTCTGGCTGCCGTCCAAATTCTGTTCGTCTACTGGGAGAACAGGAGGAGAAATGGAACAACTGGTTTTAATGAAACAATTACAAGACACTAATTATTATGTTAATGTTTGCCTACTATCATCAGGAAGTGCTAACAGCCTTCTGTACCTAGAGGTTTAGCCGCACTGCATTTCTTCCTCGTGAAAACAGAGATTCAATAGAGACACGTGTTTGTGTCGTGTAGACGGAGAACAGACGGATGGCGGTGCGGTCAGAACGTTTCTGCCAGGTATATCGGCCCCACGAGTGTCACACAGCCGTCGACGCGCACGACCATCAGGACATCGGCAGCTACACAAACTAAAACACTCAACAGGCCCTGAATGCAAATGAGATTTCACTGAAAAGATTTTTACTCTCACACAAATAATGAAGCGCTTGAGCTCAATTTATTTATGGTGAACTGTTCCTTTAAGAGACAGCGACTCCCGTGAGGTATCCACACAAATGTGTATAAAAGGTCAACTCGGTATTTGGCTTTGTTCCGGGTTTCGGTCTCTCACCAAAAGCTGTCTGACAATCCTCGGCTGAAAGATATTCAACAGTTATGATTAATAAAGGAAATACGGCAGCAGTATTTCTCAATTTCCCTCCCCTCGAACTGAAACACTTCCAGGCTGTCGGACTGAATCCAGCGCTGTCCAAATGCTTAATTTCATTACATGGTATTAGCACACACTGGCTTCCCCCGAATGGGGCAGATTTTAGCTCTCAGCTCTCAAACAATAGACCCGAACAGCCAGGGGCCGTCGGCACGAACCCCACAAGGGAGAGGCGTTTTCATAATCCTGAAGTCTGTCAAATATTTTGACGTGTCCCGCGCTCTAGTAGCGGCACCTCCCGGGCCCTTTACCCAAGGATCAGACGCACCGACCCGCCGGTTCCCGATGAAGAAACCTGAGCTCACGCCGTCCCTGCAGCTGCTGGTCTTCCCATGAGCAGGCGGGACGTTGCTCTCAGGAAGCGACACTTGACCTCGGGCCAACCGCCACGTAGGTTACCCACAATGCACTTTTGTCTGGCTGGTTCGTGCTGAAGAAAGCAAGCAACAAACAACTGAACCTTTAACAGAGCAAACTATTCATACAAGATCTTTATGTAAAACATAAACTTCTGCACATGTGCAAAACCTGAGTCACATCACAACTTCTCAAGAGTATTGTGTCCAGACGTGCAGCACGGGAAGTTTGTTGTAAACTTTAGCTGGCAGTAAAGAAGGTAACTATATGAACAGACATGAATATTTATAGAAAATCCCCAGCGATAAGCGCTGTCCACGGTGTGAGTCCAGAGCACATACGGTAAAAGAAAGAATCTGCTGGCTTTCTGTGGGACACAATAGTCGACCGGCTCTTCAATTACTTTGCCATTTCAGACTGATGACTTGACAGGTCCAGCTAATTGTTAATCCAGCCAAAAATGTTGCTCGGTGTAATTAATCACGTAACAAAGCAGGAGATCTTAACAATGGGATGCGTGTCAGAGGAAACCCGGAGGCGCTGAATAAAGGTGCGACCCCATTACAATAAACATCTCAGAGAGCCGCCCGCTCCCAACGACAGGTTTGCCCAGTATTTAATCTTCATTTAGCGGCAATATCTTAGCGCTGACTGTAGATCAGCGCGTAAATACCACAGCTCGGTCGCGGCGGGTAAATGTTAATCCGGAGTTTGGTGCGGCTCACAGAAACCGCTCGAGCGGGGTCAACGACTATTCATCAATATATGAAGAGGCATTTGGCTCGATTCACGGGGCAGCTGGTGTGAAAGAATAGGTATTCTTTGAATGAGAGAGAGAGAGGAGGGGTGTGTAAGAACACAAGGTGGTACTGTCAGAATTGAGTTACGTGCCATGGTGATGATGTCATCTCACCGTGACCTCCGCACTTACCAGAGCCCGGCGTTCCTGGGAAGGGCCGAATCCACACAAAGGAGCGACTTATTTCACGCTAATGAATTTCACTGCCGTGACCCATACATGAATTTTTCGTGAGCTCAAATTATGATTAATATGTGTTTTGTATCTGGTCGTTCAGGAGATTGTGTGGACAACAAGAGAATCTCTTGTTCGGATGAAAAGACCCGCGGGCAATCGTCTCGACGGCTCCGACTGAAGAGACCATGCACTTAGTTTTTCTCAACTTGAAATGTTTTATGTTCTAAGTAATATTTGCACACTGTTTGTGTTTACCAAACTTTATAACATTGAGGAAATAAAGCAGTAAACCTTGAGATGTTAAGATTGGACTGAAATGATCAGAAATATTCTTATAAATTATTTTTTAAGGTTGAGATTCTTCAGAAGAATCTTTAAAGCGGCAGGTGGGACAAAACTTCATAAACAACACAGGATTTGACAGACATTTTGGTGATTCATGAAGGTCTGATCCTCATGTCTCAATCTATAAACACACAAAACCACACAATAGTAGAAACACCTCTCTGATATGAGATTTTAACTTTATCTTTTACTTGTATTCTAGTAAAAATATTGAAAAATCCTTAAAAGAAGATCAGTTTACCTGTTAAAGAAATATTATTTTGTAATATTTAATATTTTCTAATAATATGTTAATAATATTTCTGTCTTTTTTGCACATTCATAAAAATGCTTTAATTTTCACAATGCATGCTTTAAATAGACAAAGGCACAACATGTAAGATTTTTGCATTAAAAACTAAAAACTATTAGCACAGTATTATATATTTTTTCACCTGTACTAAGGTTATCCTAAATGTTTTCAACAATGTTTGAACTTGCAGTTTTTGAAAAACGCTCCAACGCAGGATATCCTCGGTTTCTGCTTTTACTGCCATAAGAACCATAGATGTGTTTGATGCAATCTGCCACTCCATAGACTGATCAGTGTGTGACATCAAACTATCACAAAAGTATTGCTTTCAAATGGCTGTTGTGATATTTTGATAGACCGATCTGTGCAGAAGTAGTTTGCATGCAGAAGTATACAGATTGTAACGTCTAGCACACAACGCAAGCTGCACTGATGCATGATGATGTTAAGTTATAAAACTTTATTTTAATACATAAGACATGAACATGATTTGTGTCGGATCAATTCCTATCAACAATGAAGGTGAAGACGCTGCAGCCGCTGTTGTTGTTTAGTTGTTTGTCTAGAGGTTAAAAAGTACATACTGTGCCTTTAAATATTGAATGCAGTGTTTTATTAATTTAATTTAATTTATTTATTTATTTTATATTGTCATCTTATTAATATGATTTTGTTAAATTCTACTGAAATAAACTGTGGATCAAATCATCTTGAAGATTTTAGATTTCTGCTGTTATCAAATCATATAAAAATGCATTAAAGTACTATAAACACGGGAAAAGTAATTGCATTGCATGATAGTAAGTTTAACTCTTTACCTTGCATTTTTTTTCTTTAAAGTTGCATGCGCCAGCATTTTTTAAGATTTTCACAAAATACCTTCCAGAAAATGTTATTCTTTTAAAATGTAAACATACAATATTTCAAATGAAAGAACAGACCCTCTGCTTTCAAACAAACAAACAAAAATGACAAAGAAGTTTGATCCTACTTTCATTTGTTTTCTTTTATCACCTCTCAGAAACACACATGTAGTTTTTACTGTTTTTGGATCAGTGGATGCTTCAGTGTTTTATAAGTTGGGTAAGAGCGACACCTAGTGGATAAAAGCAGAAATAAGGACTGGCATAAAAACTCATTGGCATGGAAGCGCTGTTTCTTAATTGACCAGCTAACTCGAGATAACTCGTCAATATCAGGGAAAGAGTTAATAGGCAGAAGATCCTTATGTATCTGTGAGGAAGTTGAGGTCACTGAGGTACTGAACTCGGTACAGTTTTTACTGTGTCCTAGGACATGATGCTGAGAAATGTAACAAAGTTAAGTTCATCGTACTTTACGCACCAGATTTATGTTTAGACCTTAACAAAAAAACAAAAACATCACAGCTGCTGGGTCACAAAGGCCATTTGGACCAGGACAAGAGTGTGGACAAACTCTTCCCAGTATTACACTGGTGGATCCAATAACAGTAAAAGCGATCAAACAAAAACTGCAAGAAAAGAGATGCAAGCAGATACAGAAGGGGAGAGAGAGAGAGAGAGAGAGAGAGAGAGTAATAATCTATACCTTTTTCTTCTTTTAACGTGTATTTCTTTGTAAAATGTTTATTTAACGTTTCTATGCCTTTGCAATGTAAATATCCTTTTTTACCATGCCAATAAAGCAATTTTGAATCTTGAGAGAGAGAGAAAGAAAGAGAGAAAGAGAGATTCACTTATTGCCCTCTGGCAGTGTGCACAGAAAATCCAAACAATTTCCCGTTGTGAAATATTTCACTTCACACTAATACACCACAAGAGCTCCTTCTGGATTTGACCTGCCAAATATCACACACTTGTAATTAGAAGCAGGAAAATTTAGCCAATAGAAGAAGAGCAAGATTTATTATCACATTCAGTTCAGCATTCAAACGCACAAACATGAGCGCAAGTAAACAACCTGAAAATTAAGAATATCAAACATCTCTGCAATATTGCATCACCTCATAAGAGACCCATTTTATTCTCATAAAAGCAGAGGCAGACGCGTTGTTGCGGCTCAGAGTTTCTCAGGTGACGCCCTCTCATATCCGCGCCTCAGACGGCGAGGTAAACGCTGCCTTAAATAACTCACGCGTGCCGTCGGCGAGATCTGTGTGTCTGAGGATGTACCTGTGGCATCACTCAACGCACAAGTCTTTATCCAGCGTGATGTTTTCATGTCATCCCGCGACCCTCCAGGCATGGAGCTGTTGTAAGCAGCTAACCCAATCAAATCTTTTTGAAGTCGTCATCTACGCGTGAGACCGTCTAACCTTAATGCTAAATAATTAGCAGAGCGAGCCGCGCGACGGGATTCTTACCGCGGGGCCAAACTTTCTTTCTGTGCTTTGATCATTATGTTAATGAAATGTGTCTGTGTTGACAGGTTGAGCAGGGTGAGGACACAGAGACAGGTGGGTGTCATGGACACGTCCATTACCTGGTGAGTGTGACTCATTAAACTGTCATCGACGACCCTGGAGAAACCCTGGAGATTCACATGAGCAGAAACATCAGATGAGAGACACCTTCATTACTCTAGCGAATTCAACTTTAAACCTAGAATTTCTAAAGGTAATTTGTCCAGAAGTTAATATGGTAACATAAACTCTATTTTAATCTTGGTATGTTTTCCATTTTATTGAGTAATACAATCGAGTTATCAAAATGAAACGGTAAGACACTTCAGATAAAAGTACATTAAGAGTTAAAAAGGTAGCGCAGAACAGGAAGGACCCGACAGCAGTTTTACGGATCGAGCTCAGCACAGCGACGCCGTTCAGGCCTGCGGAGAGGAGAAGTCACGGCGGATGACCTCCGTGTCACTCATTCACGACAGGCGCCGGAGGGAAGAATTAACCGGCCGTTCTGGAGATGTGTCAGAGGAGAGGATATTACACACAAACACACGCGAGTCAGGGCCGACCGGCCAAGGTGAGCTCACCGAGCCGAGAATTTAAGAGGAGGAGAAAGCGTCCATTAAAGCTTAGTTTCCACACCTCAAACCTCACAAGAGAAAATGAGGGGAACAAACTCCAGACACACCTCACTGACTCTAACGCTTTAAGGGGCCACAAGGGCCCGAATGTTTGTGCTCTGGATGGCTTTCTGCACCCTGGAGTCACTAAATGACGGAATGGTGCCACCAGTTTCCTTCGCTTCGCTCCATCACTACAGGCTGATGGTAAATATTCTCCTTTGTTCAATTTAAAACACGTTTTCAGTGCAGTTAAAGGGACAGCTCACTGTTTACTCCTCCATACGTGTGTGTGCACTGTCTGTGAAACACAAATAAAGACGATAAAGTGTAATCTGGTCTCTTCATTTCATTAAATAAAACTAAACTAAATATTAATTTGCACTTGAACTGGAGAAATTTGGTCAGATTTGGATGTAAATTGACATGCATACCCAATGTGACACTTTTTGCATGTAAGGGCGTGGTTATACTACACTTTTCCTTACCTTGCGAAAATTAACCATGTTTTTTTTTTTTTTTTGTGGTAAAAGTGTAATAATCATGTTTTTTGTGTGTGTATTAGCAAAACCACGGTTTTACTATTGTAACCATGGTATAATTATGGTTTTTGAAAACCATGATTGTCAAAACCATGGTTATTTGTGGTAACCATGGTTTTACAACAGTAATTTTTAAGTTTTGCATTTGGCTCCATTCCAAAGTTTAAGTTTGATGAACTGTGTGAATTAAAAAGATCGTTTTTACAATATTTTAATCTTAAAAATACACACACACACACACACACACACACACACACACACACACACACACACACACACACACAGACACACACATATATAGGCTATATAAGCTTTTTTGAAATTGTGACAAAATGGAAAATACATTAAAAAACGTCATAATTAACGTCATTTAAATAAACAAATTTTTGAATATTAATTTTTCATGAGCTCAAATATTTAAATAGTGAAAAATGCCCATCTCTAGGTAATATGTGATGCAGACTGATCTCACAGAAAGTGTTATAGTCACGAAAAGATTAATTGTATTCATTTATTCATGTTTTTGGCTTTTTCGTGACACTCACACAAATTTCTATTAACAGTTTCTTGTGTCCGTGGCACGCCTTTCGATTCATTTTATGTATTGTTTTCTCATAGTTTTTTTTCCTATTTTCTTACCATTGTGGCTTGGGGTTGGGGTTAGAATACATTTTTTGTTACATTTTTAGACATCCTAACCTAAACCCCAAATCTAACCCCAACCCCAAGCGACAATGATTTAAAAAATAGGGGGAAAAAACAATACAGAAAATGACAGAAAAAGACACGCCGAAGTATTAATAGAAATTTGTTCGAGTGTCACAAAAAAGACATTCGTGCTCAAGGCACGAAAAAAGCTGAATTTCGTGCCATGGACACAGATAAATTAATCAAAATTTTTTTATTATATTAATCAAATTAATTTAATCAAATTAATTTAATCAAATAAACACAATTCGTGTTGTTATTTTATAGAACACGACTTGCCGTGAGTTCATGTTGGATAGATGACACGTCAAAGCGTGATCTTGGAGGAAAAACTTAAAATATACTGTAAGTATGGCTCAATCCTATTTTGTACATTAATAATTAAAGCAACCATAATGGTGCAAGCATGTCAGAATCCATGATGTCTGAATAAAAAACACGCAATAGCACATCGTGCATGACATCATATCTGGTTGCTTAAAGTGTCTGCATACAAATTTTGCATGCTGAAAGTCTAGCGTGACCGTGGCTTAATCCATCATATATTTCTACAGTACATTACCTTGCAGATATCTTTATACTAATTATTATTAATAATAAATGTGATCATTTATTAAACATTTGTGTGTTTTATCATAATGCTGTTTGAAAAAGTAATAAACCACGTAAGACTGAATTGTTAAGAGGTTTTATTGACTCAACATATGAACATGTTGTACCTGTGTAAAAATCAGATACAGCCTCGGGTGGTTCAGCGCTTTATTAAACACAGAGACATGTAGACACGTTTGTCTGAACGTCTTTCTGACTGAAATGTGTAGAAAAGGATTTTTAGCAGTTCGGGACATTATTAGAAAGCTCATAAAAACACACATTTCAACTGTTAATTGGATTCTGCAAAGACCTGAAGCTACCGTACAGCACACATTCATATCTGACACCTGAAAACCATTTCAACTAATCATAATATTTCTGTAGCGACTCTATTATTGTTCAACCACCTGATAAATAAATGATTTAAGCCCGTGTTAATATCCTACTCTAGGATTATTAAATTTTCCCTCTGATCATGTGACATTAGTATTTTATTCAGATTTCTCTGTTTCTCTTTGACTGTAGCATTAATATTTAAGTGTAATCTGACCGTAGAGCGCTGTGAATATTTCTGGCAGTGGTTAATGTGACAGTAGCTCTTGTGTTGTGACTGATGGACGTGACTCCAAGGGTTTGATCTGGGAATCTGGAAGATAAAGACCGTTTAAGGCCGTTCTCATAGGATGGACGCGCAGACAGCACACATATCCTGTGATGTCACATCCTCTATACACGCAATACATCTGCAGTCATCAGTATAATGAATCTGGAATGTCATCATGGTGTCTTAATATAGCAGTAAAATCATGCTTAAAGGTCACAAGTTTGATTTCAAGGGATAAAAGCATCTGCCACATACAGAAATGCACATGCAAAGACAGTGGAAACCTGTTTTTTATAATAAACAAACATTTAAACATTTTCTATCATTTTATAACAAATGTGAGCATCTTTTTTTGCCTCAGTGACTTACTTCAGTCTCTTCATATAGATGTAAGGAGAAAATGTGAAAGATCTGTGGTGCTTAAAGTACACTGACCACGCTTGTAGTGTTTGTAATGTGGTACATTTGACAATCAGGGTTAACTGATATGAGGTCATCAACAATTGACCTTATCCCTAACCCATTTACACATTATACTGTAGGAAATTCAATTTTCTTTTTGTTTCTTACAATCCTACCGTTACTAATACACCAATCTCTCACAGCATTTAAATATGACAGTGAGACATGAAATAATGGAGGGTGTTTAAAAACCATCCGCACACGTTTTTAAAGTGCCTTTGATTTGCATCATTAACCGTTTTGGACACGGAACCTGACGCGAAGCCGAGTTGTGCGGTTGGACGCGAATCCCATCTGGATCGGATTCCATGGGCCGGAAGTTAAAGATGTTTAGAAAATTGCAGCGATTATGGAGCTCAAATACCATTGGACGCTCCAATCCAAGATCAGAACATCCTGCAGCCAAAGTGGCCCAATAAAAGCTGGCGAGAGTCGGGAATCTTTTCACCGAGCACATGGTCCTCTTTAAACTGGAGGAATTTTATTATTATGGAAATAGACACGCTTTCTGTCTCATTTTCATTTTAACTGCATTTTTTAGCTTTGCAACTTAAAATAAAACAATAAAGTTGCAGGCCTGATGCATTGTGACAATGAACAATTTTCTCATAGTACATTTCTGAATCAAAGTAATGTTTAAAGTTTATACACACTTTTCTAGTTCTGGGCAAAAATGCATTATTCAGTTCAATTTTATTTATATAGAGCTTTTCACAATCGTTAAATTGTTCAAAAGCACCTTTACATGCCTTAAAAAAAGCAAGAGAAAACACAGGGGACAACAAAAGTAGCAAAGTACAGTGGCTAAGATTTACAATTTATTTTCATTTTAGGATAGCCCCTTGAGATGCATCATCTCTTTTTCAAGGTTAAACTGTACTAGTGAGTGTAGTACTAATGTAACGTATAAAAGAAAGTTCAATGTGAGCTAATTTCAGCTGACATTAACTTAACTTTGGGATTGCCTTCACCATGAATGACACTCAAGGATCTCTAAAAGCCTCGGACAAATTTTTTACGTATGCGCGAGCATAGCCACACATTCAAACACACAGCCTTGTAAAGTATAATTAATTTGACTCGTATGCGTACACAAGCATTTGACACATGTGCACTGCGACAAATGACAATACCTCCCCTGGCATATACTAAATATTCCTTCACGGACCTGCATGTACAAAATTATGGGGCGTACAAATCAAATGCGAATTCAATGATTTGCGTGTGTAGATTACATATAAAGTCAATGCGAAGATACGAACAGACACAAGCAAACACGAATAGACACAAATCGAAGTAATAGACACAAATAGATACAAAATAGACACAAATAGGTGCAAATAGAAGCGGATAGACATGAATAGATACAAATAGACATGAATAGACACGAAAAGGCACAAATAGACGCAAATAGACACAAATATACACGAATAGATACAAATAGATCCAAATAGGCGCGAATAGAAGCGAGTATACACGAATATACACGAATAGATACAAATGGATGCAAATATGCACGAATAGACATGAATACACACAAATATACACAAATAGATACGAATAGATGCAAATAGGTGCGAATAGAGGGCGAATAGACATGAATAGATATAAATAGACATGACTAGACACAAATAGACACGAATATACACGAACAGATACAAATATACACGAATAGATACAAATAGACATGAATAGATACAAATAGACACAAATAGATACAAATAGACACAAATAGATATAAATAGACACAAATAGACACAAAAAGACACAATGTACAAGAATAGATGCAAATAAACGCAAATAGACATGAATAGACACAAAAAGACAAGAATAGAAGTGAGTATACGCAAATAGATGAAAATGGACACAAATGGATGAAAATAGATACAAAAAGACATGAATAGACAAGAATAGACATAAATAAATGCAAAAAGACACAAATAGACATGAATAGACACGAATAGACGCGAGGCAATAAGAATGATGTGAATCGGGTGCTTGCTGCGAAAACACACATAATTTGTGTCAAACTTATCCAGCCATTTAACATGCACATGATGGTAATCTTGTTGGTTAATGGTAATCTTGGGTGAACAAGCTGTGGGTAAACCAACATTTAAACACAACACATACTATGGTACATCCTGTATGCTATACTGATCTTTCAGACATATACTGTACAGTAGATGTTAATCAATGGTGATTAAATGCTGTGTTACGTTCACATAGAAAAGTTTCTTGAAGAACAGAAAAGAGTTTTGCATCTTTGTTGTTGGATCAAACACATTTGATCATTCTGACCCAGCAGATTTTATTGTGCAGTACGTTCATCTGTTTTTATTGTTTAGGGGGAAAAGACCCTCAACATGAATGTGTGTCCTGTGATCCAGTGTTTACTTCAACTCAATCTAAAGTCATTTCTTCAGCGTTCGGATTGGATCTGCTTGGCAGGTTGCTTGAATATGAGCTTAAAACACAGCGGCGATGCTAAACTACAGGCCTGTACTTAATCCGCCGGGCAGAAAGCCTCAGTCGCGCTCACAGGCAAACTTCTTCAATCCACTCGGAGACGAGTCGATTATCTCTGGAGACCGGCGATGATAAAAAGATATTTCACCACTGCAAGCCCAGCTCGACGTACCAACGGCACGGACGCAGAGCGATTCAAAGACCCGAGGCGGAGCGGTTTCATCTCTCGCCAGCTTCTCAATACTGCATCACGTTTAATGAAAGCTTTTGAATGCAGGAAAGAGTCTCTGTTCTTTAGCGGAACTTCTCTCTCCAAGATTCCTCAACCAGATAAAAACTCATCACGTTTAACCCACAACTGAGCTAAACGCTTGCAAAAAATCACAAGAAATTAATTTCTTCTGTGGACGAGAGCGCATTCCACTCGATCTTACGGTCATCTGTGGTCCATGATTGTGTGATCTGTCTGACAGCACACAGGTGAATCTGATTACAGAAAACAGACCGATTACACTTACAGTTAGTGACAGGAAAAAGAGAAAATAAACAACAACAAACAAGAGCACTTTACTGATCTAAGACCTGTTTGATATAAAGTTACACTGAACAAAAGTATATCCTGAAATCAATCATAGGCTGTGTCTGAAACCTCCTTCACTATTCCCTATATAGACACAGACATTTGAGTCCACTATATGGTGAAGAAGTGAATAAAAATGAGTTAGCGATTTTGGACACTGACGTAAATACTATGTGTCAGAGAGCTGTCGCAGAGATTCATCATAAACCCTTAGGGGGCGTGCACACCAAGGCGTTTCCAATGGAAGTGCTGCGCTTTTCAAAGTGCCAACAGCTGGTGGGTTTACACTGAGCGCCGAAAATTAAAAAACAAAATCAGCTTTGGGTCAAACGCTCAGCTCGTTAATGTCACTTTTCCCTCGGCCGTCCAATCACAGTTTAGGAGGGGCAGGGTAAATATCACAACAACCAACCAGCGCAAAGTTCAACAACTGAAAAACGAACAGAAGTATCATAGCAATCAAAACGCTTAGCTGCAAAAAAAGCTGGCAAGCGCCTAAAGTCAGTTTTAGCAGCAACAACATAAACAAACGGCTTATGTGGACTAAACGCAACTTCTGGTAAACTTCCACATAAAAACAATAACAACAAGGAACGAAGCGAAAATGGTAAGAAAATAGGACAAAACAGTTGAGTAACCAATCCGTGAGAATGCCACGAAAAAAGACAGTCCGTAGCAGGGCCACGGAAAAATGCGGAGATCCGTGAGAATGCCACGGAAAAATGAGCACAAAATTCCGTGACTATGCCACAGAAATTGCAAGGCAAGGCATATATAGAAGATAGGGAGCAGTTTCAGACACAGACACATTCTCTTGTTGTTCACATTACATCAGTTTAATCATGCGGCTATTAACATAATTTTCCAAATGTTTGTCGTGATATTTGAGTATTCTGAACTTCTGTGAATCTATATTTATATATTTCATGATAGACAAAACTAGATTAATAGCTGAAAGTGACAGACGCAGTTTCATCCTTTACTAGACCAACAAAGCCCAAATAAATATCATAACAGTCCATGTGAAGTGCTGTATGGTTGCAAAATTCTGCGCTGGAAAACTTTCATTTTCAATTATGGAAACTTTTCATGAAAATTACACAAGATTATATTTAGGAATTGTGGCACACGGATGAAGACGGGTCTGTTTGTGCTATACGTCCAGGAAGCTATACGGTTTGTATAAATTACCCAAAATTCACAAATCAACTCCTAAAGTTTCCAACTTTGAATATTTCCAAAATTCCCAAGCTTTGCAACCCTCACTGTATGTTACAATATGTCTGCTTTGTGTCAAGAATAGGTTCACATTTCGCTGATTAAACTCAATCTCGTGGTCAGAAAATGATGTCTGTTAGCAAAACACTCTCCATTATTTGATGTTCTCTGAGAGATGAAGACTGAAGATGACACGATGTTTGCTGAAACACAAACCTTACACATTATGTATGGAGCGTAAAGATCCTCAGAGTTCTTCCAGCCGTTATTTCACCTCTCATGCCACCATACATGACGTCAAAACACTCTTAAAATATGAGAGATGTGTTTACTTCAAAAACACAACCAAGCACATTCATTCATCCTAAAGAGGGCAGATAAACACTTGTCTTTAAACTACAGAAACGACTGTTTTACACAAATACATAAATCACTCGCTTTTAAAGCGCCGTAACTGGTTTGGGAAGAATTGGCCAAGAATCACAGAGCAGAATCAACCTAAAACTGAGGTCAAAACTCACACAAACACACGTGTCAGAAACTGCATCCTTAACTGAAATGAACTTGGACCTGAAATTAGACGATCTTTTAAACAAACAAAAACAAACAAACCTCAGATCAACGGATGAGGAGAACAAGTCAAGATAAAGATATTTAAAGGTGATCCTCTCGGTTTCACACGTTTCTATAAGATCTGACGACCAGCATCAATCTATTCTTCATTTCACATCTAACAAGCATTTATACATTTCTGTCAATACTATCACACACTGCAAATGTATGTTTTCGAATACGTCCATAATTCTGAGTAATAATCTAATAATACAAATTTTTAAAATCCTGATGGTGTGCGTGCATGAGACAGATTTGTGTCCGAACCTTTTCCATTCCTGTCACCTGACAACACATTTCCACATCATCATCTCTTCATCAGGTTACACGAGACGCAGACAAACCAGAGGACAGTTTAGAAACACAACAATAGACAGAAACAATCACTTAACATTCCCACATCAACTCTTTCCTGTTCCTAACATTTTTCCTTCCCCCCTCATTTATTTACAGTAGAGCTTCAATTCCCAAGCCCCACTGTTTATCTCAAATAATAACACACAACTATTAATCAGCATCTCTCACTTTTTACGGCATTTTCCCGTAAACTTTAACTCAGCGAGAACAAACAAAACACGCTTAGTTGCCATAGTATCAGAGATGTTTTTACAGACTTTCAGCACTGTAAAATAACATGAAGAAATGTGAGACTCCACTGACAAACTGCAGGTGTCACCCAGTCAAAATCACTGAAACTAAACCTGCTGGTCTTTAACTCATCCTTACAATATTAACCATGGTTTTACTACAAATAAAACCACACATTAACTATAGTTTGTAGTTTAATCATGGTTTAATTGTGCTTACTACACGTTTACTATAATAAAACATTGAATATTTTTGTAGCAGTGCAGTCAGTGTTTAAACCAAATACAGTGATATAGATGAAAAGAAACACAAGTAACCAAAAAAAGTGTTTAAGTTTCACCAGTGAGTTTCACGCTAGTGATTATTTTAAGTCAATGCAAAGAAGCGATTCAAGTAAATGTGGCAGCCAATTGACGCAGCACGAATTGTTTGATGCACGTAAATGAAAAAATCTGAACTTAGCAGATATTCTCACCAAGTTACCAATCATGAGCTTGCTCTAGTCGTGATGTAATTACAACGTAGCAAGCTGAGGCAGAAATATGAAACAACAATGGTGGACAAAATCATTGTCCCTGTATGTGGACACCTGGAGCTTTAGCCTACAACATATCTTCCAACTTTTATAGAAACAGGAATGAAAAGGATCTTGCTTTGAAGAAAATGATTGAGGAGTTCAGACAATCTGGTAAATTGTAAAAAACGCTCTTTACTCAATAACTATATATACACATATAGAGACTACAAGCTAGCTAAAGGCAGCAAATTGAGTGTATTCGCGTCTGAATTTCACATGCAAATGACGCGAGTTAACTCAAAATGATCAAGCATCAACTACAAGCGAATAGCGCGATTTAGACGCTTTGTGTACACCACTCCAGCACTGCATCAAACCCACAATCCACCTCGAAAGTGCGACGCTCAGCCTCCGTAGAAATGAGCCGAAAACACTCGCTCACCCTTGCTCTGGAAGTGAGCATAATATTAGGCTTGTTCGACTTCATGAGGCACCGCAAGAACCGAGGTGAATGACATCAAGGTAAGAGCGATTCCAGAACTCATACCACGGAGTCTGATTTTGAATCTCTCTCATGGTACTGTTATCTGTCCTTCAGTTCTTGCAGCGCCACCTTATGTCTAAGGGTACATTCTCACAATCTTATTTACTTTGAATGGGTGACGTCATGCGTTGCCGAACTGAATTGTGGATCCGTCTGCCTTGCTTGCATCCGTCTGCCTTGCTCGCATCTGAACGTTTGTCAACTTTTCAAACGTCAACGCATCCGTCAGCCAATAAGATTGTTTTATGCAAATAACCTAGCACAGAGCCAGACAATTACATTTATGCAAGACCAGAGAACAGAGGAGCGTGGCCAACACCACTGTGATTGGCTGTTGCCTACGCTACAAAAACGCCCTCCATCAAGCGTTAACGCTGACACCCCATGTGAATGTACCATAAGCAGCTCGCCTCGCAGATTAACATGCGTCTGAGTCTCGTGTTGTAAACGCACCGCTCGCAATAACCATAGGTTATTTACATAAGGCGATCTGATTGGCCGACGCATGCATTGTCGCTTGAAACATTGAGAAATGTTCAACTTCTCCCGCGAGCAATGGTAGTGAATCCACAATTCAGTTTGGCAACACTTGACGTCACCCATTAAAAGTGATTGGTAAGTGTTAACGTTTACGCCCATGTGAACGTGTCATTAAACCCCCTGCGACACAAACAAACATCATCAAACAAACATGAGAGTAACTTAATCAAACATAACCTTATATTTGTTATATAAGGTTCATTATTATAACATTCAAATTTAGTAACATGCAGTATAATGTGTATGTATAATAAATTCTTTATGATTTTTATGAAATACCTTCATGAAAACATGAAAATGTACTTTATCAGATAATTTGATTAAATGAAGAATTATAATTCCTACAAGTAATCTGTTTTATAATTGAACTGAACTGCACAGGGACTTGAGAACATGTAGAATCTGATGAACTCATCCTAACAAACACAATTTGTGTTTTCATTCTTGTCTATATGTGTCAGTTTCAAGTTTTATTGCTATAGCAGTTTCACAATGTTGCATTGTTGCAAAGCAGATATAAAGAGTTAAAAAATAAGGATAAACAGGAAAAAAAGTTTAAATATATTGTATACATAGAGTACAGAATACATGGTACTATCTATATGATGACATGCATATGGATTATAATGACATGAGCCAAAACATTCATGTGGAAAAAAGCAGTGGAGTTGATGAGAGAAACGGTTAATCGTGGAACACAGATGTATGAACCGCGTCACCGTCCGTCCACCTGTACTCCTGCTGTAACCCAACATCAGCAGGATCATTTCCTCTCTCTCTCTCTCTGATGTGAGGAGCGGTCGAGCTTTACTGGTGTTTCTGTAATGGATGACAGCAGATATGAATACAGTCGTATTATTAATGTCAGACTGACAGTTAGATGACGTGAGTTATGGCCTCCTTTCCTTTACAGTTACTGTTTCATGAGGTCTTTCACTAAAAGCCATACATAAATGTCATTTGGCAGTGACCATAAACTATTACACAGCCAATTGGTTAGACGATTTCCTCTGTTATCTATCACAGTTATTTACTAGGGTTTCTTTGTCAGACCAAGCAAGCGTTTGTTTGTGTCTGAACTGGAGAAATTCACTTTGTTTATCCAGTCTACACGCACACACGGCAAGCGATGTATTATAAAACATCTTCTGTATTCCAGGTGATGTGAAGCTGCTTGCGGATGAGGGAGAATATTCACCTAAAAGCTCTTATTACTATGATAATGGAGCTGAGGGGGGGGGCAAGGGGTGAAACATCGCTCCGGGCTAAGTGTAGAGCCGTGGCTTTACTCAGGAAACCTCCGCTGATTTTATTATCAGACCTGCACACAAATCCTGAACCTGTGACACACGTGTGGATAAGAGCTACAGTCGCAGGCCAAACATAGTGATGTGGTCACAAAGCTTAGGTTTTGCTCTTTGATGAGAGATATTTGCCTTCAGACTTTGATATTTATGCAATCTGAGAGGTAGATGATATCACATCTGAAACTGCAGAGAAGCCACATGTGAGATTACTGAGTTCCTCTTCAGAGAAACATCTAAAAGACCTCAGAGAAATTCTCAGTGTGTTCTCCATTTAATCTTATTGCTGTATAAAGCCCGGGATACATTGCACGATTATTGGTTGTCCCAGACCAAAGATTACCATCGTGAAACAATTGTGGTGATTTCTGTGATCGTGGCTCTTCATCGGTGGTTGCATGTTGTACAGTGAGAGAGGTTCACAGATGGCCGTCTTTTCGGTCTTGCGTCCAAAGATAGCCCACGATCATTTTCTGATCAGAAATTCAGCTTGATCATTGCACAGTGTTTGCTGCCATGACCTGCGTACTGGTATTTGTTTACCACTAGCCCATGCTGGTGATGTTGTGCTAACATGTGTCTCAGCCGTCAAAACCTCCGACTAAATAAGTGTCATCAACACACAGTCTACATTCTTGTCGTACCCAAGTTTAAACGATTCAAAGTGGACATCTTATAGAGTGCAAAATCCTGCTGTGTATTCCGGGTTTAAGAGAAAAATGAGATTGTGGTGTTGTGGGGTTTTACCTACCCAGTCTCACGAAATTATGTACCTACACTGCAAAAAAAAAATGTCAAGAAAAACATTTCTTAGTATCTTTGTCTTGTTTTCATTCTTAAATTGCGTTGCTTTTTCTTGATGAGCACAACGACCCAAGAAAATAAGTCTAGTTTATAGACAAAAAATATCAAATTTAAGTGATTTTGTAAAACAAGCAAAAAAATCTGCCAATGGGGTAAGAAAAAAATCTTGAAATTTTTTCTTAAAAACTAAATTCAAGAAAATATTTTTTTGCTTGTTTTATGCACATAATCACTTAAATGTAGCTTATTTTCTTGGGTTGTTTTGCTCATCAAGAAAAAGCATAATTTAATAATTTGTTTATCTTTTTACTGAAAACAAGACAAAAATAATAAAAAATGTATTTCTTGAAAATCATTTTTTGCAGTGTGTATAGTCAAATAATTTGTTTATTCTTTTTCGTGAGACTGTCACAGATTTCTGCGTTTTTTCGTGATCGTATCACGAATTTCTGTTTATGTGTCATTGTCACGTATTGGTTACTCGACAGCTTTTTCCTATTTTCAAATCATCGTCGCTTTGGTTTAGGGTTAGATTTGGTGTTTGCGTTAGGATGTCACTTTAAGTATTGGTTTATACTTTTTTCAGATTTTTTATATTTTCAGATTTTTAAACCATTGTCACTTGGCGGTAGTGTTAGAGTTGGCTTTGGGTATGTTGTTTTTTGTAAATCTAACCCTAAGCCGAAGTGAAAAGGGTAAGAAAGAAAAATTGGTTGAGTAACCAATACGTGACAATGACACCTTAACTCTTTCACCGCCATTGACGAGATATCTCGTCAATTAAGAGAAAATGCTTCCCCGCCAATGACGAGATTTTCCGTCTTTCCGCAATATCGCTATTATCCACCAGGTGGTGCTCTTCCGCAACTTTTTAAACCCGGAAGTATTTCCCTATGGCAAGTGGCTGCATGTCTGTTCTTTCATTTGGTATATTGTATGTTTATATATTTAAAGAAGAACATTTTCTGTAAGGCATTAAACTTTGGTGAAAATCATGAAAAACGCTGGTGCTGGCTGGCAACTTTTTTAAAAAACGCTGGCGGTGAAAGAGTTAACAGAAATTTGTGATACGATCACGAAAAAATTTGGAAATACATGATAGTATGACACAAACGAAAAAAAAATGTGACTTTAGGTACGTAATTTCGTGTAACTGTGTTGGGTTTTACATGTATATGAACCAATTCTGGAACATTTTTGTGAAACTAAAGATATTTTCAGATTTTTGATGGACAGATCTTTAACAGAGTAAAAAATACCGTAAGCACTATGGGCTTCATTTTTAAATGCTGCAAAGAACACGTCCTAACTTTTTTTAAAGTGTGCATTTGTGATTCATAAAACAAATGTACAAATAGACAACGCGTGTATGCCTTACTTTCAGATGTGAAATCTATAAATTGCAAATGATCTTGTAATTGTGCACAGCTGAACTGTTGCATATCTCAACTTTTAAAGAATGTCTAATTAATGTCATTAATGTCGTTCAAATCCTTTTCAAGCATCAAGAATGGCTTATATTTCCAAAAACCTGCAGCAATCGGACAAGCAAAAGTGCATACGTCTGCTCAGACCCTGACATGCCGCTGAGCACTTTTCCACGTCAAAGACAGTTTTTATAAAGATGGACTTTGCACTTAACAATCAAATCTGTGCGTACGGACGCTTTATAAATGAGGCACTATAAGTGTTTGATCCACGGCGTTCTTCCCTTTGAAATTGACTACTAGAGACTTCAGATGTGTCTCTGGAGCTGCTGATGAACTAAACTCTTCCCGTGAAGTGTTTCAGATAAGAGCCGTAAGCGTATACCTGCTCCATTACTGCGCCGTATTGGCAGAACACGTCAAGCTAAAGCAGCATCGATTCTTGTTCATTATGTGTAAAGCCAAACCAATTTAACTGAAGAGGCTGAGCTCTCATCGGTCGCGTGAGGCCGATCCTCTGTCGACCCTGACCGCATCCTAATGTCTCATTACTACACCCTGACCTCCAATCAGTGTTAAATACTCACACTTCACTCTCTCTCTCTCACTCCAGAGGGAACATTGTGTTTCATCGGTGAATAAGGATCTGTCCAGATATCTATTGTCATATCGGAGAATGGAGCGTAATGCATTACAGCTGCTGTAGTTCATTCAGTGATTAGATGTATCAGTAGATGTAAACATGTGTTTTGCTGTAAACGCGGTGGCGTTCAGACGTTGGTTAGTGTGATCTCAAATCAACATCGCCTGAAGGTTGAGTTTTAGTGTGTGTCGACTTTTCTTGATGGCTCGAGTCATTTGCTTGTGTCTTTGTGAGTAAACAGTTTTTGCGCTGCTAAAGAGGACACGCTTACTTAACTTCCATCACAAAGTTACTCAAGCCTGATAAATGACTTCCCCACCGGTCAGTTCAAAAGCTTATGAGCAAATATCTCTTGTTTTTTTATTGCTTGTTTGTTAACATGTTGTGTTAAAAATAAACCCACTCTGTCGGAGCTGATGGTGTAGTGGACAACGCTCCGACATATGGTGCAGACGCACTTTCGGCGAGCCAAATTCAAATCTCGGGGTCCCATACCCCTCTCTCTACCCTGTATTTTCCTGTCATCTCCTTAAATACTCTTTATTAAATAAAGGTAAAAATGCACGATAAATAAACCCACTATGAGGGGGTCATCAGTGGAGTAAAACTCGTGACAACTTGCCCCGGACTTTACAGCTCAACCTTAGGAAGACTGTGAGACTTAAAACCTCAACTGTGATGACTTTATATATTTGCATTTTTCAAAGACACGGGAAGGTTTAGCTTGTTTGTCTTTTGTAAGTGTTTGTGTGTTAACCAGGTTTATAAATGAGCAGGTTTATTTACCCTAACACACACACACACACACGCTCGTGTTACATACAGTACTGCTCCGCTGAGTTCACTGTGGCAAACAGGGTTTATTTTCCTTTGCACAATTTTTCTTTTGCGTATTTATGGATTTACCGAGTGGAAAGTCACAGACATGGAAAACACAATTAACAGAATATTTGTGCTCAAATATTGGTCTTGTATTGGGTCTCAATCCAGCAAAGTAATTATTGAATGAGTGAGGATCAAACAGGACAGCGGTCAGGTAAATACTGTCAGCCGAGTCTGAACAAATCAAAGCATTTATGTTTCCTTTAACACTGTTTATTATGAGAGGAGGACACATACTGTATGAAAGAAATACAACTGAACAAACATTTACAATTTGATATTTTCTGAGCCGGTGACGATGATTGCTGTGTTTCTGGTCTGTTAGGTTGTTTACTGGTTGAAATCAAAGGACCTGATGTTTTTATCTCTGGATATCTCAGGTCCTTCTGATAGGGGATGTTTTGGTCTATTTTGAAAACACCTCATGATTTGAGGATCATTCACATCTGACACAAAGTTTATTCTGTTTGTTTAAGGAAAGAACAAAGCAGACGTGAGAATAAGTTTGTATGTCTTTATAGTTATGACAGCTGGATAAACTGACCTTTACTCTGAAAACTTTTTCCTCAGATCGACAGGAAACACCTGAGGGTCATTTAAACCAAACATCACTACATTAAAGACTGTAATAAATGCTCATCGAATGTGTTTCTTTCATCTTCATGCACACTGTGAAAAATATTGCAGCATGAAGTTAAAACAACTTGGTTTTGCAAGTCAAGTTCAATTATTTTAAGTTTTGACCTGTGATAAGTTGACATAACCTATAAAGTTAAACCATTTCAATTTGTTTTTATGTCATTTTAACTTAAGAAAAGATGTTGATTTGACAAAAATGCTGCATTGTTTTATAGTCATCCTGAATCACACGTCAATCCAAATACAACAGAAAATTAATCTTTGACATCTTTTTTTGTCTTTTAAAAATATATTTCTGAAACTTTAAAAAGTACACTGTAAAAACACATTTGCTGTCTTAATTTTTTGTTCTTGTTTTATTAACTCAAATTTATACTGAGCCTCTAAGGTGACATTGGAGGAAAAAAATCTAAAGTTTAGTTTGATGTGCTCACATGAAACTTTTATGTGCTCACGCGAAACCTTCATGTGCAGAATTTTTTTAAAAAGTTTAGTTTCGTGCGTTCACGTAAAACGTTTGCGTTTGCACTTGAAACTATCACGTGCGCACGTAAAAGTGAAAGTTTCACATGCGCACGCAAAACTAAACTTTATTTAATTTTTGCTCCATGTCCCCTTATGGGCTCCGTAAATTTACAAGTCATTTCAAGAGATGAGTTGCTACAACTAAAAAAATATAGTTTAAATATATTTTATAAGTAATTTTATAAGTTATAACAACTCATCTCTAGTCAAGATAAATAATAGTAAGTTGAAATGACTTGTAAAGGGATGCAAAGATTTGTTTACAATGTATGTATTCTCTAGTATATTTTTTTGTTTTTTTTTTTGTATTATTTCATATGTCTTATCCATTTTAACCGTAATTTTTTTTATCATTACTTAAATGAGCCATGAATATGCTGTTTCTGTGTAATATCTGTTTCTGGAAATGGTTTATTTTACTTTGTTTGTTTCTTTAAAATGAGTCTTTGAATAGAAGCTGTATGCTGTAGTCGTGTCTGTAGTGATGTGCGGTGTTCAGACACTGTGCTGGATATAAAATATAACACAACTCTAAGACTCTCTCTGTTTCTAGCATAGACGACTGCTGCACCCTGCAGTTAGACAAGAGATTACAACAAACACACACACAGAGAGGGAGAGAAACACACACTACTGCTCGCTCTCTCTCTCTCTCTCTCTCTCTCTCTCTCTCTCTCTCTCTCTCTCTCTCTCTCTCTCTCGCTACAGAATTCCCACATAATTGAATGTCTTTTGCATACTTTCTTTAGCAGTCTTTCCATGTCAGCTGTCAGGAGAGCACAGATTCTGTAGTATTTATTCACAATGATTTTGATTTATTAAATGTAGCCAGCAGCATTAATAAGCAACTATAAAATCATAATTACACTTCAGCTAATGATCTTGATAGAATTAACAATCTGAAATACCAATAGATCTCGTTTTTACTGAGCAAACCAGAGGTCACACAAAACCTGGAAATAGCAAAAAATATTTAAATTGATAAATTTCATAAATTATACAAACATTTTTACAAATATTTCATTTTAAATGACACAGTTGTTAACAAAACATTAGACTTTTAAAATATCAGGGTTGACACAAAACCTTCAAGATATTTAAATGTTATATTATATTTACTAAAACTTTAAAAAAACTAAGAAATAATGATAAGAACATCTTTTAAGCTTTTGTATAATTGTAGATTCAGTTTTTCATTTACTGATGTTGTCTTTAAAATCTATATGAACACACTGGTTTGCTGTAAAAGTCTTCATTTTAACCTTATGTATATAAAGTATATATATGGCTCCTGTTTTAATTTTTGAGTGGGTTGTAAATTGTTAATTTCTGTTCCTCATGAGAGGTCACATACTGGAAGCGTGTGTCGCTCGGCGGTGTGAACTGACCCTGGCATATGGCGGCACACGGGCACCTCATGGGTAAAGAAAAGACCCTAACAAGTTCAGAAGTATCAGGCATTGCTGTTTGCCAAAACTGAATTGGACACCAATTAACACTTTTTTTAAAAAGTAGCAAAGTTCTTTTTCTCTTCATTGAATTTTATTCACATGATATTATTATTTTAAAAATAATTATTTTCATTTTGAGAGTAATGTTGATAATACAGCAAGGACGAAAGCAAAAATTCCTTTAAATGAACTTTCTTTTTTACCTGCTTGTCTGTAGTGCTGACAGAAGTCTGTCTCTCTGTTTCCCCTACGATGCTTTTATGAGGATTTCCCTCTGGAATAACACAGACTTGTATCAATCCTCCTGAGACTCCAGCTGGGTTTCAACTTGACCAACTTTAATTTTCTCACTTTGCATATCACGACAATGAATCAAGTGATTAGAAGATTTGTGTTCTCACCTGTCCCAACTTGCACAGAAAATACCAAAACTAGAAGTTAAAGAGAAAATATCTGTGATATTGTATGTGTGCTGTGCATTATACAATACACTCATTCATTTATAAGCATCTTAAATGTGCTGTGACCTCTAAAAAGATTTTTAAAGATGAAATATTTGTGTCACACTGTGTGAGTTCCCATTATTTAATCAAAGAGTTAAAGGTGCAGTGTGTAGATTTAGTGGCATCTAGCAGTGAGAATTGGCTCAGTCCACCGCTCACCGAAACGCATAGAGAAGCTACGGTAGCTGCCACAGGACAAACATGTTGTCGTCTAAGACAAAATACAGTGACAAAACATGCTTAACAGAAGTTTGTCCGTTTAGGGCTACTGTAGAAACATGATGGTGACTTCCATGTAAGTAGACCCACAGTGTATGTAGATAAGAACTGATCATTGTAAGGTAATAAAAACAATACAGTTCATTATGTAAGGTGTTTATACACCACTGATAATATAGGTATGTAGATTAGATTGCATTTCTGTCATTCGATCCTTCTGAAATTTCCACACTGCACCTTTAACTCTTTCCCCGCCATTGACGAGTTATTTCGTCAATTAAGAAACAACATTTGCATAAAAAAGTGTTTCTGATGAGGTTTTATGTCAATCTGTAATACTGTGATTAACCACTAGATGCCGCATTTACCCAATTTATTAAAAAAACTAAAGCAAAAAAAGTACAAATTTTAAACTCCACGTATGTTTTGATAATCATTCTGAATCTGATCTCTAACAAAATTTCTTCACAAAAATGCAATTATTTCAGCTTTTCGCTAAAAAAAAATTTTTTTTAAGAAAAATACTCATATTTAAGAGTTTATAAGCAGAGAAAAAATATAGATAGGATTCCCGTTTTGTTTGTTTGTTTGTTGTTGAAAGCAGAGAGTCTGTTCTTTCATTTGATATATTTATATGTTTATATATTTTTAGAAGGAATTTTGTGAAAGTTTTCTGAAAATTACAAAAAATGCTGGCAGACACCTTTTCAAAAAATGTCTGGAGGAGAATGAGATAAAGATGATTTTCTTTTCTTTTGCAGGTTTCAGATCTCAGTTTAAACTGCAGACAGGTTTGGACTAATGTGAGGTTAAATAAATAATCATAAATAAGATTTGTTTTATATCATTGATACTTTAAATGATATTCTCATATTTTCATTGTGTTCCTATTTCAAACATGTCTAAAGTGAAAGCACATGAATACGGTGAGCTGCTAGAATAAACTTTTTATTTCTTGTGGTTGAGTTTGTCTGGAAGGTGAATTTAGTTTAGTTTGTGTGAAGTGTAAGAGCTCATGGTGTGGACAGAAGCACAGATTGCAGTATTGACAGTGAATCTGGGCTTTTCTCTGAGATGCATGGCACCTTTCTCTATCTCTCTCTCTCTCTCTCTCTCTCTCTCTCTCTCTCTCTCTCTCTCTCTCTCTCTCTCTCTCTCTCATTTTTGGCATAACTTTCTGCAATCTGTGACGTGATCAGACGATTCACACAAACATACAACAGGGACAATAGATGTAGTGAGAGGACACACCTGTCATCATCACACATACTGTACTGTACTTTACTGTATTTTACTTTACATTACATCATGTTTTTTACTGAGGTGAACACTGAAGACTTATGTTTTCATAAAGCAGTAGATACACAAATTGTCTGTACATGAAATTAATTCATGAAATTTAAGGGATTTGTGTCTGTCCTCTCCTCACCTCTTTCCAATTACAAAAATCATAGAACAGTGTTGTCATAAATATGTCGATTATTTTTAACTCATTTTAATGACCATAACCCTAATATTAAGATTTACTTGCATTACTGTTAGCACATCATTTTTTCCTATTAAACAAAAAAGTTGCACGCTTTCTATGCTTAAAGGTTTTTTACAGTGATGCCATAAAAACTTTTTTCTTCCCCAAAGAAACATTCTTCTTACAAGATATCTGAAGAACATAATCTCATAATGTGAAACAAAAAGGTTCTTCATATGTTAAAGGTTCTTTATGGACATTATTCAGCCAAAAATGGTTTAAGAAGCATCTTGAGTCTTAGGAGTGTTTGAGAGTAAAGTTCTTACTGGAGATGCATCAGCGTGCATCAGATACTGTTCATGCAACACTGCAATAAGAGCTGCAAGAAGTTTTAACATCCTCATCAGACATCTCTCTCTCTCTCTCTCTCTCTCTCTCTCACACACACACACACACACACACACACACACACACAGACACACACACACAGACACACACTCAGACTATTGTCTGCATTGCTGCTAAAAAACAGCTTTATGGGAAATGAATGTGAATGCTGCAGGATGCCAGAAACATTTCACACAAATGGAGAAGTGCTTCATTGCTGTTGACAGCAGGCCAAGCGTGTGTGTGTGTGTGTGTGTGTGTGTGTGTGTGTGTGTGTGTGTGTGTGTGTGTGTGTGTGTGTGTGTGTGTGTGTGTGTGTGTGTGTGTGTGTCAAAATATCACAATAAAAGCAAGAGAGGGAGAGAGAAAAAGAGGAAGGATTTAGTGCTGATGCATTTGAGAATTCTGATGGGAGGAAACGGTCTGCTTTCTGAAAAAAAAGAAATGCAAACGTTAAAGCATTTGTAGTGTTTTGATCTTTTGTGTGTCCGTTACAAAAAAAGCTGTCATTTTTTCTTTAGATAAAAGCAGGTGTTTTCTTACTCACCACTTCCATCTAAAACACAGCAGTATATTTACACAAAGGTTTTACTAAACTTACACAACAGTAACGGCTACTTGTATTTCTGTGAATAAGTTTCTTTAAACACATTTATAAAGATCAAAACCAACTACATGAATCACAACATTAACTTTGAAGCAAAAGTTATGTGTAACTTAAAAATATCAATTCACAGACAGTGTTTGTATCGTCTTGACATCGAATGACATCTTCAGGTGTCTGGACAACATAGACATAAAAAAAAAAATTCAACACAGTATTGGGTCAAACAGGGACAAACCCATGTCCGTTGGTTGTAATTTTACCTATGCTACATAATTGTTGACTAAAATATAAACCTTTTTGTGTTACTTTAACCCAGCATTGTAGTGAACTCTCTACACTGTAAAAAACATTTTGCACTTCACTTTTAATCTTGACTAGTGATGAGTTGCTGTAACTTTTTTATTTTATAAGTTACAGCAACTCACAGTCCCTCACAGTCTTTGCTGCGTCTGTGTTTCTCGGGAACTGCACTATGTTTCAGCCACAATTGATTCTGAGGAACTAATTTGTTTGTACTAATATAATTACAACTTATTTGTCTTTTATTTTATTAAATCCTGCAATGCATATGAAGTAACCATTTTATAAAAGCAATAAGCCCCGCGAAGCAGTGGTGTTACAGTGCATTTTATAACAGCTAAGGGGTTTTAGGCATGATGCGAAAAATGCACTGGTAACCCACTGCTTCTTGGGGCTTATTGCTTTAAAATTTTAGCAGAAAGTTGAAAAAAATTGCATTTGGGAACGTTTTGAAGCGACGTGAATTTGTAACGTAAACATTATTGAAAAGCTGCAAACTGTTTTTGCAAGTTCCCACAATGTTTGCAATTTCATCACATAAAATTGCATAAAATATCCCGCATACTCTATTGCATTTATTAAGAAAACGTGATTCAAGATCAAGGATTTTTGCCCGCAACAATCACAAAAAAAATGTATGATTATACCTTAAAATGTAAGTGCACATTTTTTTTTACAGTGTACTAAGAAGATATTTACAGTGTGCTTCAAAAACAAAAGCAGGCTCTTGATAAAAGATTGTAGGACGAGGTCCTTCTTGTAAAAGTCATTCAAGATGGCAGACAAAGTAAAAAATATTGATTATGAATGCGTCTAATTCCATTTAAAAAAAATAATTCATAAAAAATGGAGCAGATATCTGTGTGCTCTTAAGCGTGTTAGATGGTTGCAAACTAAGAAATGAGTTGATGAATGACTTTAACACTAAAACATCCCATAAAAGTCATAAAGAGTCATAAAAGATCTGCAGTGAACCACTGCAACATGAATGTCATCATGAGCTGTCATATTCACAGGTGAAGTGATTTTATCATTATTAACACACACTCGTTTAACACATCACAACCTGTACATGAGGAGATAAAACACTTGAGGTTTTATTTGTCATAAAGAGATCTTTTCCAATAATAATGAGCCGTGAGACCGCACATCAACTTCATACATGTTATATTAAAATTAATGAAGGACTTCATCAGAAAGCACTTTAGCCGGGCCGATGAGATGGGACAGATCTGTTGTGACACAGACGACCCACACGGCTGATTTGAACAAATCCTGAGTTTTTAAAACGTTACCCGTCGGCTCAACACACAAGAGATAATCTAGCTCATTCAAATCTATACATCTACTGTATTCACTCATCTAGATTTCTTGAAACTTTTAATTTGTATCTGTTCATCTTTCTTAGACAGTTATCAGGATTCAGTACATGCTCCACATATATTCAACAATGACATTAAGCATAAAACCAATGCTGCTGTTCAGAGATCAGACAGAACAACTTATATCAGATATGTTATATAAAGGTTCAGTATGTAACTAAACACAACATTTAGCCAGCAGAGCCCATACACACAGAGATGTCTTCAGCTGTATATGTACACATTTTGTATCATATATCAGCGTTTCGTTCAGACTAGGAATGTTCATTTTGATTGACAAAAAAAACTTTTGCTTTTGCATCTTCTTTTTTTGTTTGTGCCAAAAGGGAGATGTTTATGGTCAGAATCTAGGATAGAGGCTATCAGCGATGGTCTGTCCGGACGCACGCAAGATGGAGGCGGACCACGTCATCTTGTGCACACAAGCCGTCTCCGTGCAGCTTTCAAACCATACTCAAGCACGGACTCATATGCAGTACAAATGATTTCTCATACAAATTATTACTTTACAAGACTGTCAGGTGTGCAATAATTTACAGGTCATTCGCAAATTAAGGATAAAAAATGATTTAAAAAATCGGACGCACGTGCGGTGATGTGATTACGCGTCTGGTCTGAAATTTACTTCCGGTTTCGGTTTGTTTAATGGTCTGACTAGTTGCTAAACTGAACTCTTGGAACAAATACCTCGTCAAAAATAACAAATGTTTTGGTTTCTTAGGTAATCTACATGTTGTTTATTTTGCTTGTTATATACATAAACTACTTTAAAACGACTTTGTTGTTATTTATTCTTAGGAGAGTTTACCGGAAGTTGCGTAATGACCACGAAAGTAATGTTTATGTTGTTACTGCTGAAAGCGTCTATACTGCACTTTTTAAAACTGGGACCCAGAGTGGATAAATCTGAACACAGGGTTCCCACACTTTAATTAACTTCAGATTCAAGGACCTTTAAGGACTTTCCAGGTCCAATATCCTCAAATTCAAGGACTAAATGTGGGGACAAATTTGAAGTGAGATCAAGGTTACATCGTGTTACCTTTAAAGATACATTGTTACAGTTCACTTTTGAGGGAACTTGCGCTGCGTCACTGCTGTGACACTTTGGGGACACCTCCAGGGGTAAGTGCGTCTAAATGTGTATATCAAATTCAACCAATGGTGAGGCTTATCGAAAAAGACAGGGTGACGCGGGAGCCAGGAAGTATATCGATATCTGAAATATTGCCAAAGACGACATTACAGGGAGATGCAGGAAGTATGACAAGAGAGACGCAGCGTCTCGTTCCCTTCTCAGGGAACAAGAGTTACATACGTAACCCGAGACTTTTTCATGTGTCAAACACAACTATGCAAAAAAGCATTTTGGTATGAATCAACATTTGCATACAGAAGATATAAGCATTTAAAGCGAACAGTTTAGCACGCGTGCTTAAAAGTCTAGAATTTTTATGATATTATCCTACACTACACAGGGAATAATATGGATTTTTTCCATTTCCAGATAACTTCTTGCATAAAATAGATTTAAGCACTTTCAATGACCTGTATCTACGTATGTAAATTTTCAAAAACTTCACAGGGCCTTGAATTTTTCCCCCAGATTCACAAACTTTCAAGAATTTCAAGGACCCGTGGAAATCCTGTGAACAGGACACACTTGCTTTTTGTTGTGTACAGCCAAAACCGTATAAATTTTGTGATACAATGATGTCATCACCCCCTGTCTCCACCCTAGTCAGACACCACCATGTGACGTAACAACAACAACAATGGCAGACTACATGCTTGTGTTCATGCTCTATTTTTATTGTATCTCTGTGGCAGAATTACAGCACCACATACTGGTGTGGCCATACCTGTCAACACTGGGATTTGAACCTTAACCTCGTCCTCCTCAGGTCATCCTTCACCCTCCCTCAGAAGGTTTTTCTTCTTGTTGTTTGATTGACTAGTGTGTCATTTGACTGATATACTGCTGCCTGCTTTACCGGAGGTGAATGTAGCAAACATCAAATACAGCCAGTGAATTTTTTTTCTAGAAAGAGTAAAAATATGGGAAACAATTAAAAACGAGATGATGGCGGGATAGCATGGTAAAATCCTGGGAAAAACATGAGGGTTGACATCTATGGGTCTGGCATGTATATTACATCGATTTGAGTCGGTTTTAGTGGTTCAGTGTGTTTACGCAGATATTTTTGAGATGGCGCCCTGTTTACGGACTTTTCTTTAAATCAAGGAAATAAAAGATGGGATAAGGACAGCTCTGGTTTGGTGTAGATGTGGCCTGAATCTGTTTGATGTGTGTGTTTTATGTTAAATCTGAATATATTTGATGGAAACACTTTCCTCTACATTCTAATATACTTTATTATAGATTTTAATAGTACGGCGGTATACACGAGCTGGATATGAAGTGCTATCTCTCACACACTGGAAAACCAACAAAGAGTCTTTTATTCTGTACGGCGTTCATCCCGAGCTATTAAAGGTCTGAAATATCTCTGAAGATATTTTGCTCCTAATTGGAAATAATTAACTTTGCCATCTCGGAGGCTTCAAAGTTATATTGTTCCTTTATGTATCTGAGTAATTAATTTTTAATTTAACAGTTGAATGCAAATTCTCATCCACAAATATTATTCATAATATTTTACTGTGCCAAATACTGAAATATTTATAACTGTGCCCACAAACGGGTCCAGACGCAGTATGAAGGAACATTTTTGATATTTAATGGCAATGTTTTCAAGTTTCCTCCCAGCAGTAAAGACAGAAACTGAGTTTTATAAACTCTTCCTTCTCCGGCAGAACCGTCATTAACAGCGCAAGAATCTCCCCGAACCATCTGACGGCACATTAAAATACCGACCTGAAAGTGTCGCTTCGGTAAATGAAATAGTTTTTGCTTTTGTCTTTGTAGCGTACGCTTGATTAAAAGGATTTGTGTTTAAAACATAGCAACACACACAGACGCACACACAGCTCCTATTCTGTTTTAAAGAATCTCAGCTGGTTTGAACACAACAGGTTTGGATGTTGATGTTCATTTAATTTAATTCACATTTTTGCACAATTATGTAAAGTTGGAAAAGGTTTGGCTGAAGTCGGACCCGTCAGGCCCTCAGGGTTCGTGTGCCCGAGTTACTCCGAGTCTTTACACGGTAAACACATCAATGTACTGTACATCTCAACATGAACCAGAGGATAACGCAGATGTGAATCGTGTAACATTACTAGAAACAAAACCAACAATCCAGAAAAAAGCACCACGCTGCAAGTAAACGTAAATAAATGTTTACAATAAATGTGCAGAAACGTTGTGCTGTTTAATAACCCCAATTAAATCCCATTTTTAATCATTCACGGCTAATATAAAATATTCAGTATGTTTGTTTATTCTGAGAGTGGCAGAACCGAACAGACACAAATTGTTTCGTTTTTTTTTTATATCGGATACGAGCAGCTTGTTGTTTTGAATGTGAGCTGAAGATGAATACGAGCACAAAAACACACATGAGAAGCGTGTAAATGTTCCTGTTAATGTGATGGGGCCGAGCCTGAGGGAGAGCAAATGGAGAAATAGACCCATCCTCGGCCGTCTTTCTGCTTCTCATTTTTATGAACTGCTAATGGCAGTTTAATGTCTGGTGTATTTGAGTCATCTCAGCCGAGCTGAAGGAGCGCTGGAGTAAATAACGGCCCAGAGTCCAAACAGCAGAAGACTGCAGGTGCGCTGGACACAGGAGAGATGATTGTGTCCTGTATCAGAGATCTATATTACTGGCTCCGAGAATCAGAACCGTCCTGTAAACGTCCTGCATGCTCACCATCCCAGCATCTCTCTCTTTTTCTCTCTCTCTGGCAACTGTTTGTCCCTGGAGTTCATTTACAATCCCAGCGATGAGAATTTTAGCACGACAGGTGTTAATAGATCCAAAGAGTACAGACGAAAGCACACGTTCATTTCACACACGCATGCGCCGGAGCAAACGCTCTCAGGCTGCGAGTCAGGAGTGCCACCTGTCCGTACTGTTGTCCAGGTGGGCACCAGATAGAGTTTCTCCTCGTAAACGAACATTTCGCCTCTGTTATGGGAACGCCAGCTGCTTTATGAAATCATGTCAGCATCTGAGATCAGCAGACGGCTCTGACATGCAACACTGCGACGTATGCATGCAGACATGTAAATACAACCTTACTCACATTCACAGTCTATCTTATTGTGATACAAAAAGCATCATGGAGGGATTATTAGGACATTGTGTGATTTTCATTACATCATTCTGTAATTCAGCTTCTCATCAGATTTTTCTAACCAATCAAATGCTCATAATGCATCAGTGCATTGAATATTTCAATGCTTCAGTGGGTCTTTACAGTCATTTTACAGCAGCCGCACTACTGTACAGTATATGTTTACTCATCTGACAGTATTACTGTACAGCCAACCTGATCTCACGAATTTCCGTGGCATAGTCATAATAAAATATAAAATAATACAACAGAAAAAATAGTATAAACCAATACCTAAAGTGACATACTAACGCAAACACCAAATCTAACCCTAAACCGAAGCGACAATGGTTTGAAAATAGGAAAAAGCAGTTGAGTAACCAATCCGTGAGAATGCCACGGAAAAGAAAGTCCGTGGCATGGCCACGGAAATATGCAGAGATCCATGAGAATGCCACGGTAAAATTAACAAAAAATTCTGTGACTATCCCACGGAACTTTGTGAGATCATGTTGGTACAGCAATACTTTCACTTCTTTCTTTATGATATATGCTTTACTAAATACAAAATCAAATGTTATGCCCGTTTTCAAACCCCCTGTAAGCTCCTCTGCTAGGCACCGACCTTCTCAGTTAGCATCATAAATAAAACACAACTTTATACATGACCAATGAAACTCCACAAACATCACCAGCAACACACAAACTAGGGCTGTGATGGTTGTCATAAACACCGCACCACCACGATAGTGCAGTGGTAAAATGCGCCCGTGGTGGTGTGCATGTCACAAACTATGAAAAATATAAAGTACAAACTTTGCCTAGCAAGATGTCTTCAAGTGCGTGTGATCACAAAAGTCCAGCAGACTCAAAGAAAATGCTTCAAATTTTGCGTCTAAAACCACACGGAAAATGTACCCACACTGCTTTTCTATTTCTTTTCAAAGGGCTCTCCAGAGCGTCTGCCGTTGTTAAGTAAGCCAAGCATTGTTTGATGTTGTGATGGGCACCCACTGGCCAAAAAAGAAATCAATGCCTATAAACATGCACGTTTGTTAAGAAACGTATATGTGATCCTTGTTTACATTTATAGATTTCAAAATATATGTAGGCCTATGCATTATGAATAACACACACATTCTATAACCACCACATATATATATATATATATATATATATATATATATATATATATATATATATATATATATCAGCAAAAGTTTTACACTAACGTGAGGCGGTTTTTGCTTTATAGGTCAAGTGATTATTAATTAAAGTTGCAAAATGGCATACTATAACCTTCCAAACACACCTCATACGTGATTACTCCCAAGTATAAGAGGCTTCCTTGGAATTAATGCTTTGATATCCATCTCCTTTAAATAAAAATAATAGCTAGCGCAGTGGCTGTGTTTATGTAAACCTACCAATATTCATCGCTATGATTTGTGAAATGACAAGAAACAGAAAAAATATACCTAATAGTCGCACAACATCGCTTAAAGAGCCAGTAAGATGCCAATTTTAAGCGTCCTATCACTGTTTATGAGTCCCGGACAACAGGTTTAAATGTATGCAAGGTCAAAAAAACACGGTTATTTTCTCAAAATATAAATTTAAAATTACCCCATTTCACAGAGATTCCCAAACAATTAATGTGAAGCCATTCAACGACTAAGTCTGCCTAAACCCCACTTTTCAGTAGCCTACTCTGATTGGTCAACTGATAGAGTCTCTGCACAGACCACAGATCAGTGGGACAGACCAACAATAGTGCAACATGTATTGACCTAGTGCTAACATGATTTACTGTGAAGACATTATCGACATAATTCATCATTAATCCAAGCAATAAAAATGACGACAGAAACTAATATTTTACACTAATTTAAGCATTTATGTAAGCTAACCGGGTCATAGCAAAACCCTAAGTGAGCATGAGTTAGCCGCTTGCTAACGTGACTCTCTGACAGTATATTAAGAGTTTAAACAACGACATCATTCATCATTAATCCAAGCAATATCAACGACAATAGAAACTAACATTTTACACTTATTTAAGCATTTATGTAAACTCACCGGGTCATAGCAAAACCGTAGGTGAGCATGAGTTAGCCACTTGCTGACCTGACCCTCTGACAGTATATTAAGAGTTTAAAAACAACATCAATACACATCATTCATCATTAGTCCAGGTTATAAAAACAACAACAGGCATTACAATTTTTACACTCATTTAAGCAAGTATGTAGCTATAATCATACTTACAGGTTGTGGTTAGGAGACGCATGTTGTTCCAAATAAAGTGGGTACTGAACCATCTTTCATAGCCAAACGTTTAGAAAATCCCTCCATGAAAAAGTAATTTTAACCACTGATTCTTCATAGCCAAACGTTTAATAAATACATCCATGAAAAAGTAATTTTAACCACTGATTCTTCATAGTCAAACGTTTAGAAAACCCCTCCATGAAAAAGTAATTTTAACCACTGATTCTTCACAGTCAAACGTTTAGAAAATCCCTCCATGAAAAAGTCATTTTAACCACTGATTCTTCATAGTCAAACGTTTAGAAAACCCCTCCATGAAAAGTAATTTTAACCACTGATTCTTCACAGTCAAACGTTTAGAAAATCCCTCTGTGAAAAAGTAATTTTAACCGCTGATTCTTCACAGCCAAACGTTTAGTAAATCCCTCGGTGAAAAAGTAATTTTAACCGCTGATTCTTCATAGCCAAACGTTTAGTAAATCCCTCGGTGAAAAAGTAATTTTAACCGCTGATTCTTCATAGCCAAACGTTTAGTAAATCCCTCGGTGAAAAAGTAATTTTAACCGCTGATTCTTCATAGCCAAACGTTTAGTAAATCCCTCGGTGAAAAAGTAATTTTAACCGCTGATTCTTCATAGCCAAACGTTTAGTAAATCCCTCGGTGAAAAAGTAATTTTAACCACTGATTCTTCATAGCCAAACGTTTAGTAAATCCCTCGGTGAAAAGTAATTTTAACCACCGATTCTTCACAGTCAAACGTTTAGAAAATCCCTCGGTGAAAAGTAATTTTAACCACCGATTCTTCACAGTCAAACGTTTAGAAAATCCCTCCATGAAAAAGTAATTTTAACCACCGATTCTTCACAGTCAAACGTTTAGAAAATCCCTCCGTGAAAAAGTAATTTTAACCACCGATTCTTCACAGTCAAACGTTTAGAAAATCCCTCCGTGAAAAAGTAATTTTAACCACCGATTCTTCACAGTCAAACGTTTAGAAAATCCCTCCGTGAAAAAGTAATTTTAACCACCGATTCTTCACAGTCAAACGTTTAGAAAATCCCTCCGTGAAAAAGTAATTTTAACCACCGATTCTTCACAGTCAAACGTTTAGAAAATCCCTCCGTGAAAAAGTAATTTTGACCACCGATTCTTCACAGTCAAACGTTTAGAAAATCCCTCCGTGAAAAAGTAATTTTGACCACCGATTCTTCACAGTCAAACGTTTAGAAAATCCCTCCGTGAAAAAGTAATTTTGACCACCGATTCTTCACAGTCAAACGTTTAGAAAATCCCTCCGTGAAAAAGTAATTTTGACCACCGATTCTTCACAGTCAAACGTTTAGAAAATCCCTCCGTGAAAAAGTAATTTTAACCACCGATTCTTCACAGTCAAACGTTTAGAAAATCCCTCCGTGAAAAAGTAATTTTAACCACCGATTCTTCACAGTCAAACGTTTAGAAAATCCCTCCGTGAAAAAGTAATTTTAACCACCGATTCTTCACAGTCAAACGTTTAGAAAATCCCTCCGTGAAAAAGTAATTTTAACCACCGATTCTTCACAGTCAAACGTTTAGAAAATCCCTCCGTGAAAAAGTAATTTTAACCACCGATTCTTCACAGTCAAACGTTTAGAAAATCCCTCCGTGAAAAAGTAATTTTAACCACCGATTCTTCACAGTCAAACGTTTAGAAAATCCCTCCGTGAAAAAGTAATTTTAACCACTGATTCTTCACAGTCAAACGTTTAGAAAATCCCTCCGTGAAAAAGTAATTTTAACCACCGATTCTTCACAGTCAAACGTTTAGAAAATCCCTCCGTGAAAAAGTAATTTTAACCACCGATTCTTCACAGTCAAACGTTTAGAAAATCCCTCCGTGAAAAAGTAATTTTAACCACCGATTCTTCACAGTCAAACGTTTAGAAAATCCCTCCGTGAAAAAGTAATTTTAACCACTGATTCTTCACAGTCAAACGTTTAGAAAATCCCTCCGTGAAAAAGTAATTTTAACCACTGATTCTTCACAGTCAAACGTTTAGAAAATCACTCCGTGAAAAAGTAATTTTAACCACCGATTCTTCACAGTCAAACGTTTAGAAAATCCCTCCGTGAAAAAGTAATTTTAACCACCGATTCTTCACAGTCAAACGTTTAGAAAATCCCTCCGTGAAAAAGTAATTTTAACCACCGATTCTTCACAGTCAAACGTTTAGAAAATCCCTCCGTGAAAAAGTAATTTTAACCACTGATTCTTCACAGTCAAACGTTTAGAAAATCCCTCCGTGAAAAAGTAATTTTAACCACTGATTCTTCACAGTCAAACGTTTAGAAAATCCCTCCGTGAAAAAGTAATTTTAACCACTGATTCTTCACAGTCAAACGTTTAGAAAATCCCTCCGTGAAAAAGTAATTTTAACCACCGATTCTTCACAGTCAAACGTTTAGAAAATCCCTCCGTGAAAAAGTAATTTTAACCACCGATTCTTCACAGTCAAACGTTTAGAAAATCCCTCCGTGAAAAAGTAATTTTAACCACCGATTCTTCACAGTCAAACGTTTAGAAAATCCCTCCGTGAAAAAGTAATTTTAACCACCGATTCTTCACAGCCAAACGTTTAGAAAATCCCTCCGTGAAAAAGTAATTTTAACCACCGATTCTTCACAGTCAAACGTTTAGAAAATCCCTCCGTGAAAAAGTAATTTTAACCACCGATTCTTCACAGTCAAACGTTTAGAAAATCCCTCCGTGAAAAAGTAATTTTAACCACCGATTCTTCACAGTCAAACGTTTAGAAAATCCCTCCGTGAAAAAGTAATTTTGACCACCGATTCTTCACAGTCAAACGTTTAGAAAATCCCTCCGTGAAAAAGTAATTTTGACCACCGATTCTTCACAGTCAAACGTTTAGAAAATCCCTCCGTGAAAAAGTAATTTTGACCACCGATTCTTCACAGTCAAACGTTTAGAAAATCCCTCCGTGAAAAAGTAATTTTGACCACCGATTCTTCACAGTCAAACGTTTAGAAAATCCCTCCGTGAAAAAGTAATTTTGACCACCGATTCTTCACAGTCAAACGTTTAGAAAATCCCTCCGTGAAAAAGTAATTTTGACCACCGATTCTTCACAGTCAAACGTTTAGAAAATCCCTCCGTGAAAAAGTAATTTTAACCACCGATTCTTCACAGTCAAACGTTTAGAAAATCCCTCCATGAAAAAGTAATTTTAACCACCGATTCTTCACAGTCAAACGTTTAGAAAATCCCTCCGTGAAAAAGTAATTTTAACCACCGATTCTTCACAGTCAAACGTTTAGAAAATCCCTCCGTGAAAAAGTAATTTTAACCACTGATTCTTCACAGTCAAACGTTTAGAAAATCCCTCCGTGAAAAAGTAATTTTAACCACCGATTCTTCACAGTCAAACGTTTAGAAAATCCCTCCGTGAAAAAGTAATTTTAACCACCGATTCTTCACAGTCAAACGTTTAGAAAATCCCTCCGTGAAAAAGTAATTTTAACCACTGATTCTTCACAGTCAAACGTTTAGAAAATCCCTCCGTGAAAAAGTAATTTTAACCACTGATTCTTCACAGCCAAACGTTTAGAAAATCCCTCCGTGAAAAAGTAATTTTAACCACTGATTCTTCACAGCCAAACGTTTCTTCACAGTCAAACGTTTAGAATATCCCTCCGTGAAAAAGTAATTTTAACCACTGATTCTTCACAGCCAAACGTTTAGAAAATCCCTCCATGAAAAAGTAATTTTAACCACTGATTCTTCATAGCCAAACGTTTAGAAAATCCCTCCATGAAAAAGTAATTTTAACCACTGATTCTTCACAGTCAAACCATGAAAAAGAAATTTTAACCACTGATTCTTCATAGCCAAACGTTTAGAAAATCCCTCCGTGAAAAAGTAATTTTAACCACTGATTCTTCACAGCCAAACGTTTAGAAAATCCCTCCGTGAAAAAGTAATTTTAACCACTGATTCTTCACAGCCAAACGTTTAGAAAATCCCTCCGTGAAAAAGTAATTTTAACCACTGATTCTTCACAGCCAAACGTTTAGAAAATCCCTCCGTGAAAAAGTAATTTTAACCACTGATTCTTCACAGTCAAACGTTTAGAAAATCCCTCCATGAAAAAGTAATTTTAACCACTGATTCTTCACAGCCAAACGTTTAGAAAATCCCTCCATGAAAAAGTAATTTTAACCACTGATTCTTCACAGCCAAACGTTTAGAAAATCCCTCCGTGAAAAAGTAATTTTAACCACTGATTCTTCACAGTCAAACGTTTAGAAAATCCCTCCGTGAAAAAGTAATTTTAACCACTGATTCTTCACAGCCAAACGTTTAGAAAATCCCTCCATGAAAAAGTAATTTTAACCACCGATTCTTCACAGTCAAACGTTTAGAAAATCCCTCCATGAAAAAGTAATTTTAACCACTGATTCTTCATAGTCAAACGTTTAGAAAATCCCTCCATGAAAAAGTAATTTTAACCACTGATTCTTCACAGCCAAACGTTTAGAAAATCCCTCCGTGAAAAAGTAATTTTAACCACCGATTCTTCACAGTCAAACGTTTAGAAAATCCCTCCATGAAAAGTAATTTTAACCACTGATTCTTCGTAGTCAAACGTTTAGAAAATCCCTCCATGAAAAGTAATTTTAACCACTGATTCTTCACAGCCAAACGTTTAGAAAATCCCTCCGTGAAAAAGTAATTTTAACCACTGATTCTTCATAGCCAAACGTTAAGAAAATCCCTCCATGAAAAAGTAATTTTAACCACTGATTCTTCGTAGTCAAACGTTTAGAAAATCCCTCCATGAAAAAGTAATTTTAACCACTGATTCTTCACAGTCAAACGTTTAGAAAATCCCTCCATGAAAAAGTAATTTTAACCACTGATTCTTCATAGCCAAACGTTTAGAAAATCCCTCCGTGAAAAAGTAATTTTAACCACCGATTCTTCACAGTCAAACGTTTAGAAAATCCCTCCATGAAAAAGTAATTTTAACCACTGATTCTTCACAGTCAAACGTTTAGAAAATCCCTCCATGAAAAAGTAATTTTAACCACTGATTCTTCATAGCCAAACGTTTAGAAAATCCCTCCGTGAAAAAGTAATTTTAACCACTGATTCTTCATATATCTTCATCCTTTGGTAGTGAAAACAACACAAACTGAAAACACAGCATGATATGATGTTTACACACTAACTAGCTGTGGGCAGGTCATAGTTTTTGTTTCTCCCGCGGACAAGGTTGTAGGCGGAGGTTATTATGCAAAGTGTTGGTATGATGTGAATAAAGTCAGGCAGGGGATTCAATCCATATAAAGACTGGTTTCAGCGATTCAGAGTCGACTAACTACTTTAGAAGCCAATAACTTTATTAATCGTGCACTTTTTGGTTCAACTACTTTGCGAGTTGTTTACATTGATGAACAGCTACATGACACTCTGCAATACAGGTCAGTTTCAATTTTGGATTCGTGTGGCTTTTTAATAAAAACACAGCCATTTCATAAGAGTTTTGATCAACAATTAGAAAATAAAGCAGAGGTTTTGCACAAATCTTGCACAAATCTGCAATCTATAGAAACCAGGCTACTGTCACAGTGAGTCTTACATAGACAAAATATACATTTATATTTAATGTTGAACAAAACATTTGTAAATGGTGATTCCACTGCACACATGTTTGTGTTTTAATGTGTGAGACTGTAAGTGTGTGTGTGTGTTTGTGTAGTCCAGCACTCAGCTTTGACTCAGCGGTGACCACGTCTGCTTTTAACCCCGTGTGCTCTCGTATCCTCTCTCTCTCTCTTCACTTTCCATCTTCCTGTCCCACACAGAAGCACTTACCAGCGACATTTCCCTTAATCCTCTTTCAAAGTAGTCTAACTAAGTTCAGGAAAGTGTGAATTAGTGAAACAGCCCATTTCCAGGGACAATCTGCAGAGGGCTTTGAATTCATTAGAAATGGCGGCGTTAATTCTATAGAAGCGTGTAAGAGGGTCAGACGTCTCCAAAGCGTCGGTAATTAATGTTGTGTGCCATTAGAGGGCGAGGTGACTAACGCTCTTTCCTCATCTAACTTTCTGCCGGGGCGTCGGGCAGAAATGAGAAACGCATTACGCTTCCATTAATTGATTTATGCTCTTTTAAAATGGACGTCTCATAGAGCTGCAGGAATTACAGGCACTCTTGGGCCAATTAGAGCGGCGGTGGATTCTGTTCATCTGCGCATCTCAATCGACTCAATGCCCACAGGTGAAATGCCAAATCTGAACGACTCCTGAATCCTGAATCGACTCGTATCGCCCTCCTCCCCGCTCACCATCTCATCTATCTGCCATTACTTCACCATCAGTCTGGCTTTAGAAAACGCATCCGGCTTTGTAATCGTTCTTTGTAAAATACAGCAGTAGTTTTACCGCAGGTCAGGGGTCTTTACCTTGAGGTGATGCTTTAAACATGGCTCATCCAATCAGAACACAGAGATACAGGTGCCTGTTTTACAATGGCTGTAAATATCAACTCGCTCCAAACCGAAATCTAACCATCAGTCCTTCAGCATGTTGGTCGCCTCTCCACTTCTTCACCGAGTGTTGAGAGCAAACCTGTCTCGCTCTCCTCAGACCACCTGTTGTGTGTTTCTCAGCTCGTGTGAATGTTCAGACAGACAGGAATGTGGAGATCTCTTCAAACATTCAGGCTGAACAGTCAATGAGATGCAAAAGCATGCATGTGCTTCTCTTTGTAATAATGGATTCCAATGCAAATCCAATGACCTTTAATTATTGTATAATTCTGTCAATGATCATAACCTGAAGAAACCATGACTAAATTTAACAATTAGCCTGTTTAACCTGCTCTATGAGTTTGACCTTTAGTTAAGCACTGCCGGGAAGGAGGAGGCGATCAGCAGAAAACCTGATGGAGAATGAGAGCAGATCTACGACTGTGATCACATACACAACTACACATCATATACACAGACACACAACAACAGCCTCAAGAAAACTAATGCAAAACTTTTCAAAAGTGACGCACGATCATGAAACTACCCAACAAGCAATCATGGGTTTAATAGCTGTCCAAACATACTGTAGACGTCTAGGCAAAATTTGCCCTGTCAGTAAAAATGTAATAGACGTCTAACTATATCCCAAAAATAAATAAAGCGTTGTATACAAAATAAAAGTTTGATTTTATTTCATTTTATACATATATATCAAAATCTGATATATATATATATATATATATATATATATATATATAAGGCCACATTTTTTTATATAAGATTTTGATATATTTTATATTATTTATACATTTGAAAATATATACACACACAGATATATTATGCAAAAATCTACTTTTATTTTTGGAATAATCTTTTGACAACCCTAAAATGAATTAATTAAAGCAAACACATTGTAATCTTTGTTGACTTTGCTTATATGAGAGAATATCAGAAAAGTTATTTAGGCAAAAACCACATGTAACCTAATTCAAGTTTATTTTGGCTAGAAGTGGGTTACTCATAACCGGACTATATCAGGTCTATATCAGGTTAACCTATGGTGAAATGATGACTATTTCTTGCTGGGCAAATATTGAAAACATGTACTTGTGCAAACACTGTGATGTACAGTACAGTATGCATCTATTCACAGGTGGGTCCAGTTGGTTGAAACCATACTGTAAAAAAAGATGGATGACGCAACTTCGCCTCCTTCCATTGTAATGAATTGAAGCCAAAAATGAACGCCGCCATGTTACGTAAAAACGTCAGTTTGGAGCCAAGGCATGCGCAGAAGGAATCGTCCATGGAGCAGGAGGCGGAGCCGCGGTATCAAACTTCCACCCAAACGTTCGCGTGCCCAATTCAACCACGCCAATCATAACGACACGTCCTGTTTCTATAGCATCAAATTACTAGCTAAAATGAAACTTATCACAAAAATGAACACTTGAACATATATCAGTGTGATAACAATTACCTTAAAGGACCAAAACCATCTTTCGGAAACGTTTATTGAAAGTGTAAATATTTTTTTTTATTTAGAGCAGAGTCCCATTTGTTTGAATGGAGAGGGCGGGGTTTATGACCTGTTCAGCAGCCAGCCACCAGGGGGCGATCAAAGAGCCAGCGGCTTCACTTTTCAAGACTTATGAGGCACACCCGATTGAAACACAATTCAATGTTTGCTTCTAGTGTAAATAACAGTTTGTAAAGTTAATTCCACCAAGTAGGTTTCCAGTAAACTACCAATTATTGATTAAGGTGCCATAGAATGTAAAACTGTATTTAGCCATAGATGAATATTAAGAGTTATGTACATGGTAATGACATATTTTGAGCCTCAAACGTGATTGTTTCCTCCTTCTTATGTAAACCTTGTGCATTCAAAAGACCGCTAGTTGTGATGTTACAGTCAAGATGTAAGCCCCCAACATTACCCTTATGAAAATTAACCATGGTTTTACTACAGTTAACACCAAAAAACCATGGTTACTGTAGTAAAACCATGGTAGCCACAAAATAACCATGGTTTTGACAACCATGGTTTTCAAAAACCATAGTTAAAACATGGTTAGTATAGTAAAACCATAGTTTTGCTGATAGTAATCAATACACCAAAAAACCATGGTTAATACACTTTTACCACAATAAAACCATGGTTAATTTTCGTAAGGCTAACTTACACATTAAATTAATTACAGTGTTGTTACAATGCTAAAAACAAAGTTGTTACTGCTGAGTTAGAGCTATATGCTAGTTAATGCTATATGTTAGTTAGTCCTATATGCTAGTTAATGCTATATGCTAGTCAATACTATATGCTAGTTAATGTTATATGCTAGTTAAAGCTATATGCTAGTCAATACTATATTCTAGTTAAAGCTATATGCTAGTTAATGCTATATGCTAGCATTTAGTCTGAAGTTCTATTGACGTTACAGTTACGTTTTGCAGGCCCATACTGAAAAATAAAACTTACCACTCAGAAACGTCTATTAACAATCTCCAAACAATTGATTATTCCTCAAAATCTGTATCTTATTTATCTTATATATCTAACATTATTATTCATGACCCAAAAAAAGGGTAATAATAGATCATTTCATTCTAAAGGCAAATCCTAGGGTTGTAAACCCTGCTGAAAAAAACAGCATACCAGCAAGACCAGCATATGTTGTGTTTTGGTGCTGGTTTGCTAGTGAACACCAGCTAAACCAGCATCAAACCAGCATCACCACCAGCATTAGCACCAGCCAAACCAGCATCAAACCAGCATTAGCACCAGCTAAACCAGCATAGACCAGCATAATTCCCATGCTGGTCCATGCTGGTTTGATGTTGTTTTTTCAGCAGGGAATGGACATGTAAAACCCTCTCTGGATCATTTTTGCACTTAATAAAGCCACAAACCTTCTATGTAGATATCAGAAAACAATTTAAACGATTGTGTTTCTGAATAGCTCAGTAACAGAGCATTTCATTAGCAGCGCAAAAGGTCATAAGTTTGTTCATGGGTTCGAACACATGCAATTAATAACTGTATACCTTGTAATGCACCATACTGTAAGTCGCTTTGGATGAAATCCTCTGCCAAATGCATGAATGTAAATGTAAGATGAATGTACATACAGACTCGTAGATATCTGTGTATATTGTGTGCAGTATTATAATGGTTTTCTCTCTCTCTACGTTAAATGGATTCATTTTAACGGCTCTTTAACCCATCAGAGGTGCAAGCGTGTTTATCTCTGTCCATTTAGCCCTGTACTGTATCTAAGCCACCACATTAAAATCTGTCCTCTATTTACCCAGCGAATCCGGTCCAATAACCGAGTCTGTTCACTGCAGCCCAGCCAAATCTCACAGCTGAGTGATGGCGGTCAGATTCAAAGGTTTTCAGCAGGTTCTGTCTGTAAACCAACAACACAGAGACACAAAGCATCTTCACGAGTCTCCCGTTACGACCTAAAGTATAAAACAGATTTCTGTTAATGACAGGGGCTGAGCTTTCCTCTGAAATCACACAACAGGCTTTTCATTCATACACCACCTTGATCCGTATTTCATACGTCTGGACCTGTACACGTAGGGATTTTTCTGCTTTGTTTTGTTCCTAGGTGTCTTAATTACTCAGAGAAAGTGCGGTTCTGGCTGCTGGTCATCCGCTGCGATGGCTCTATTTGCATGTCTGTGTAGTGAGAGGTTGGCAGTGAATCGTCTGGTCCAGATTGTGACTCTCTCTGCGGTGAGGCCGTCTTGGAGGAGATAGCGTTGTGGGATTAGGGTTTTAGCGAGTAAGGTAAGTGTGACTACAAGCTTTGGCTGTCCATCTGCTCTCCTGCGGTACCCGGGCCAGCCTGAGACGCCTGCAGCAAGGAGCTGGACTCCGCACCGACACACACATACACTCACACACGTGAAGCCAAAAACCCTCTGCCTGCTGCTCACAACCAAACGCTCCATATGTACCAAAGTTTCTCTCTCTCTCTTCTTCACCAGAACATTTCCTTTTCTCTGCCTAATAAATAAGGCATGAACGTGTGTGTGTTTAAGCGACATGTAGGTGAATAAAAGACAACAGAAATATTCATTCTAAATGTGTAGCATTCAATTATGCAAAGTATCAATAAAAGCATACTCTATAATCCAATCATATTGTTTATGTATAACACATTTATAACTACAATCAAGTATAGTTATTAGTAGTGATGCACCAATATATTGGCGTATAATTTCCCCACTATTGGACATCGGACAATTGATTAAAGGTGCCGTAGAATGTAAAACTGTATTTATGTAGGCATAGATGAATAATAAGAGTTTGCACATGCTAATGACGTATTGTGAGCCTTAAACATGATTGTTTCCTCATTCTTATGCAAAAAAATTCTCAAAACCAAGACAATCTCAACATAACACCAACTGTGACGTTACAGTCCTGATGTACGCCCAACATTAAATTAATTACAGTGTTTTTACAATGCTAAAAAGTTGTGACTGCTGACATTTGAGTTAACATGCAAAGATAATGCTAGTTAGCGTTTAGGCTGAAGTTCTACTTTTGATGTTACAGTTACATTTTGCAGGTCCATACTGAAAAAAAACCCCAAACTTACCGCTCAGAAACGTCCATTAACAATCTCCAAACAATTGATTATTCCTCAAAATCTGTCTCTTCATCTGATACAGACTCAAACATAAGATCTGTTTACACACACACAGAGCTACTGAAGGAGAAACGGCCAATCAGAGCAGAGCTCAACATTATTATTCATGACCCTTTCAAATAAGATAATAATAGACCATTTGAAGAGTTTGGTTCCAAAACGCAATAAATCCATTTTGATTATTTGGGTAAAAATTGTTTCATCCGCAACTTTTAAAACCCAGAAGTATTGCCCTATAGCAAGCTGCTGCATGTCCGTGTCTGTTTTAAAGTTCGCTCTGAAAGGGATCTCTATGAAAAGTCCGTCACAAAAATTGAATTATCTCTGCTTTTTGCTCAAAATGTGGTGTTTTTGCAGAAACCTACCCATATTCAAAAGCTGATTACAAAAGAACTACTGAAGGTAGGATAATTTTTTTTTTTCGAAAGCAGAGGGTCTGTTCTTTCATTTGGTATATTGTATGTTTATATATTCAAAGAAGAAAATTTTTTTGGAAGGCATTAAACTTTTGTGAAAATCATGAAAAAAGCTGGCACTGGCTGGCAACTTTTTAAAAAAAAAAAGGGCGGCGAAAGAGTTAAATGGTGTTTATCGCGTTTTGAACCAAACTCTCCATTTCATTCTAAAGGCAAATCCTAGGGTTGTAAATGGACATGTAAAACTGTTTTTGGATCATGGATCATCAGAATTGCAGTTTGTAGGGTCTGCACTTCTAGGATTTCATGACAAAAAACTTTGAAACAAGAAGTAAAAAGCAAAACTATAGGTATTGACAGATTTCATTCAAAGTAATCAAATATCGGTATCGACATATAAATTGGGAATCGTGCATCCCTACTGTAGTTTCATAGATATGTGCATCATAAAAGAGAAGAGATGAAATAAAGTTCAGATTTGACTTTGGGTAAGACATCTCTATAATGATGCAATGAATAATGACATCTCTATAATAATGACATCATTGTGCATGAAGTCCTTCATTAAAAGAGAGATTTACAGAAGACAGAGCTGTGGGAATACATCTGAAACCAGTGAATACTTCCTTTACTTCCTTTTAAGCAAGATCAGAACAGGCCTTCTGAGGATCAGAGGTATTAAAACAGCACATTAGAGGAATCTGAACGCAGCATCTGCACATATGGATAAAGAAAGTCAGGTGAATTTCTTTAACTGATACCTTTGGGCCCCTGAGGACCTCGTCTCTATCCAGACATACTGTATGAGAGGACCAAACAACAGAATCCTGAAGAAAGAGAAAGAGCGATGTGAATGGACGAGCTTCAGCAGGGAAAACACAGCAGACACATGACACTCTTTATTAGATTGTCGACGGGCCGTTCTCCATCCTTCAGCATTAATTATGTATGGTGTATTTCAGTAATGTAATCCTCAGGTGAGCGGCGAGTGATAGAACGTGTAATTTTGAGGTTTAATGTTGATGTAGCCCTGCGAGGGGACACAGGGTCTCCGTATAAATCAGACAGACCGGCGTTATTTCAGATGCACGCGGCAGAATCGCTTTCGCTCAAGTTTATGACCCTTCTGTGACGTCGCTCGGAGGAAAACCTTTCGCTTTGACCTTTTTCATGGGACCGAAGCAGAATTCTTGTCAACCTTCTGCTGGGAAAATGATATTTCACATTATGTAAGAAAACTCTGTCAAAAAGCACGCTCCTCAGCATCTTTCTCCGACTGCGACATGCGCTGATGCATTTTCATTGCCGAATATTTATGTGCAAATATGCGAGGAGATGATTGTAATTCTGCTCAGAACGCTTGTGCACGGCCAATAAATCACATCACAATGTGATTATAAAAACTTGATTTCAGCTAAATGTTTCTATTTGCATGAGAATGTAGATTTTTGTTCGGCATGTTTTCGACACAGCAGAAATGGAAGTGAATTTGTCTTTCTCCTCCTGTCACGTGCGATAATGCGAGCGTTTTGAAAACGATAACAGATATGATGGTACGTGTCTGAATCACAATAACTCTTCTTCTTCTTCTCTTCTTCAAATAATAACTTCATGTTTTATATATATTACTCTATATTAATATTGTTTGTAGATGATAATGTATCAGTGGAAAAGGAATTAAGAACATTAACTACAGCCGAATTGTATAGATCTGTTTTCCACCAGCTTGAAAACTCTTTACCTCGGGCATCTCTTGCTCTCTCATTGCATATTTCTCCCATATGTTTCACAATATTCCCAGTTATAAATGAATGACCTCACAGTTGTGTTTCTGTCTTTAGGGTTCACCTGCTGTTTCTCTATCACAGACATTAACTGTGTTTAGAAGAGAATACTAGCTTACACTTGATTTCATTTCTTTTCAGGTGCCAAAGAATGCATTCATACAATCTGTTCAATTCTCCTCTGATATCTACACAGAAGGTTTGTGGCAAAAATGATCCAGGGTCAGTTTTACATGTCCGTTGTCTTTAGAGTGAAATGATCTATTATTATCTTATTTGAAAGGGTCATGAATAATAATGTTGAGCTCTGCTCTGATTGGCTGTTTCTCCTTCAGTAGCTCTGTGTGTGTGTAAACAGATCTTAAGTTTGAGTCTGTATCATATGAAGAGACAGATTTTGAGGAATAATCAATTGTTTGGATGTTGTAAATGGATGTTTCTGAGCAGTAAGATTGAGTTTTTCCAGTATGGACCTGCAAAACATAACTTTAACGTTGATACAAGAACTTTAGCCTAAATGCTATCATATAGTATTTACTAGGAAATACCATTAACTAGCATATAGTCAACTTTGTTTTTAGCAAATTGTACTTAATTTAATAAAGCAATAAGCCCCAAGAAGCAGTGGGTTACCAGTGCATTTTATAACTGCTAAGGGGTGTTCTTAAAACCCCCTTAGCTGTTATAAAATGCACTGTAACCCCACTGCTTCACGGGGCTTATTGCTTTTATAAAACGGTTACTTCATATGCATAGCAGGATTTATAAAATAAAACACAAATAAGTTGTAATTATATTAGTACAAATATTACTCTTCCGCCAAACAAAGTAGTTCCTCAGAATCAAGTGTGGCTGCAACAGAGCGCAGTTCCCAACCAACACAGACGCAGCAAAGACACAATGAAAATATGATAAAAGACTGTGGTGTTTATTTTATAAATCAACATTCATCTAAAATGTACATTAACATTTATATCGTGCAACTGTTGAAGTGATGATCAAATATGCTTGGAAGCACGCTTAACTCTTTCCCTGTCAGCGTTTTTTGTTAAGTTGCCACCCAGTTTTAGTTTAATGCCTTCCAGAAAAATTATCTTCTTTAAATAAACATAAAATATCAAATGAAAGAACAGACCCTCCACTTTCACAAAAAACATTCCATCCTACCTTCATTTGTTCTCTTATCAGCTCTCAAATTTTCAGCTAATTCCATTTTTGTGAATAACTTTTGTAACAGATCAGAATCAGAGCCTGATCAAAACTTAGTGTTGAGTGAATGCATCAGTGTTTAAGTTGGGTAAGATCGCCACCCAGTGGATAAAAGCGGAAATATGAATTTGATGTAGAAACTCCTCAGGAACGTTTTCTCTTTATTGATTAGATGACTCAATAATATTTATTTATCTGGATATCGCCATTAATTGTGCAATTGTAGACAAATAAAAAATATGATTATGAACAGTACGCATCAACAGTGGCATAGTGATACTTATGTAATGCAGTATTTTATCACGGCTTAGAATGCGTTTCAACCAATCAGAATGAAGAACCAGAACTGCCCGTTTTATAATGTGTAATTTAATGTTGGGGTGTAGGGAAAAGCGGGTCGGGGGTTTTGGCTCAATCAAAAAAAGTATTTGAGTTTGATCCACTTGAAGTGGATATTGTTTATATTTTTCTACAGGTATCCACACTGTATTCATTCATCCAGCCCTTTTCTAAGAATAGTTCAATTATAAATGGATACAAATGTCTAAATATGTGAGAAAAAGCAGCACAATTATGACAAAAAAAACTTTATATATATAAGTATGTGACCCAGTCTGTAATAACCATACTACAGTTTCAAAAATCTAATTCTGAGATAATGAGCATCAAAGTCAGATTTTAGCAAATTATTTCATTATGATTTCAATCTTTGATGTGACCTTATTCAATCAATATTAAAGATATGAACAAAAATACATTTGACACATGATTTTTGATAAGACAGGCACATTTATTTTGTTGGCAGCCAGCAATCATTCAACAACAAGAATTACGCTAACGTTAGCTGTTTTCATATCGCAAATGCTGAGGGGTTAGTTAGTTGTAACACAGTGTTACAATTAACCCAGCTGGGTCAAAATATTTTCAAGCCCACCAAAAAGTTGCTAAGAGCTGCAGACATATTTCAAAACGATGCAATGTTTTAGTCAACAAGACACTGATTAAGATGACAAAGCATTGGATTTGGTATCTAACACACCCAACTCAGAAACCAGAAAAAAAACAAGGATGAAAAAATGTACTTACATGCCACTGAAACACTCGTTCATCAACAAAAACCATTATACATGTCCAATAATTTGCGGGAGATTGTCTTTTGGCAGCGTTTAAAAAAATACTGGAAGTACAAAACGCTCAACCTTGTGCAACAATGTAAACAGTCTGTGTTACAACTCAGCCCGCGTTAGTTTTTGTCCCACGCACCCCTACATCTGGACTGTAATGTCACAGTTGGTGTTCTGTTGAGATTGGTATGTTTTCCAGTGGTCTTCTATGTCTAGGTAAATACAGTTTTACATCTACCACACTTTTAATATTAATAGTTTATTTGCACTCATGTTATTTTCCTTTGCTCATTATCTCATCTAAACAACAGTTTATATCCTGCCAATCTCAATAATATTAATCTGATTCTATTTAAACAAGACTGGAGTACCTAACATGTTAAAAGAAGTCTCTGTTATCATGAAGAGTATCACCGACAATACTACCATTCATAAAATTGATTCTGAAGTGTCAATACAGCATTGAAGCTTCTGCGCAGCTCTCTGCGACTGCGATGCATGCTGGCATTATTCAGCAGATGGAGATACTACAGCAGACTGACGTCACACACACACACACACACACACACACACCAGCTGCTCTCGTCTCATAATAAATGTGCTTCATTTGGTCTTGTGTAATAAAATAAGCATTAGCTAAACCTGCATCACTGATTTGAGTAATCCACATGCAGCGTTTTACACAGAATTCACCTCACACATCAGTAACTTTCACCTGCCTCTGTGATTTCACGACAAACAAACATTTTCTTCATGCATTCACATCTACATCATGTGCTTGATTTAAAAAGTCGCTATCTTTAGATCAATGTCACGCTGAAAATAAACTCCACTGCAGGCAAACACATGTGACACAGTTTGCAAAAGTATGTTACACATCTCTGCCTGATGTCACGTTTTGTTTAATTGCACCATGGATGTACTGCGGTTTACACATTTCTACCGCCACATCAGCACACATCATTCATTCACCCTGATGTTGTTCCTCTGCTGAACACTGAAACAGATGTTAAACACAACGTTAGTCAACATTCACATTCACTGCATGAAACAATAGACATACATGAACATACAGTATGAAACAGCACTGGGGCTGAATCAGTGACGGATGAATTTTTGGGAGAAATAAAAGTTTTTCACCTGACACATGCTCTGTTCATCTGGAAGCTGCCCAAATGAAAAGCAAATAAAGGTCAGACACGCCGACCGGGCCGATCCAAAACGATTCAGTGGTCTATCTGAACATGTTTGACATAATTACCCCACACACACACGTCCCCTCCACCTGCCCGGCTCCTCCACCCGCGGCCCTAAATAACGACCCCTCCCTGAACGTCTTTAACCTCAGTCTGTCTCGCTCATGACTCTGTCTCTCTCTCTCTCTCTCTCTCTCTCTCTCTCTGTCACTCGCTACCTATCAGATGGCTGCTGCATAAATTAGTCATCAACATTAGCATCAGGCGTCGTGTGCCACCAGTACCAACTGCTCTCCGAGCGGCCATTAAAGGTCATGTTTTGATGACTGAATGCCACACAGACACCTTGGCTCCCGCGAGGAGGTTCCCCAGGTGCGCGTGAAAGGTTAGAAATTACCTTCCATCTCGCCGGCTGCTGCCCAAGGAAATAATTAGAGGGGTTTTAGAAGCGCGAGGACGTGCGTGCCAGGCCTAATGGCCACGCTGAGAGAGACGCGAGTCAAAGCCGCTGTCACACCCCGCCGGACAGACCCGAGTAATGATGGAGCCTTCGGAGAACCCAGAGAACGTGACTGAAAGCAGTCCTTCTGATTCATCCCGAATGGATTCACAAATATCATATATTGTATTTCACATAATAGGTTTCATTAAGCAATACATTTTGAGAGCCTGTTTTTACATTGTGCTTTAAATATTAAGGAATTATTTATGAATTAGAATCCAGAACACGTCGTTCCTAATTTGCCTTGTTGCAAAGAAGCTTTTCCAAAAAACTTACAACAAATGGTAGATACAAAAAGGTATAGAAAAATGGAGGGAAGGACAGAAAACTACACACATCACAGATTACATAACATTTTATCTTGAACGCTGTATTGACCAATCAGCATCCAGAATGGCAATATAGACGCAAAAGCAACGCTATCTTATGGCAATTTGTATGTATTTTACGAGGTGGTAAACAGTGATGTAGTACTCGAGACTGGTCTGAAGACCGATTCCTGCTTTCTCGGACTCATCTCGGACTTGTTCCTTCAAAGACATGGTCTTGACTCTGTCTCGGACCGCAGTGGGAGGAGGAGGACTCGTAATTTCAGACAGAGTCCTCGAGACCAACGCATTTTTTATGTTCATATAAAAAACACACAACACATAACAATAATAATATTGTGCAATGTTGACAGGCATTATTTGAAAATGACATCCCATGGTGCAATGCAAAGATACTGCCATCAGAGCCGTTTATTTATCTCTAGAAAAAAAGGCAGAAGATGATGAGTGGTAGGGATTTTTTTGAATGATTGTAAAAGCATAGTCCATATTAAGATGTTAAGACTGGTCCTCTAAACAATTCCCAGTGTAGCTTATGTAGAGTTCACACCAGCCGCAGAAGAGGCGGTAAAAACATAGTTGGACGCTTGAACATTTGAGTTCACTCGCTTCATTCTTACGTGAAAGCCGCGTGTGAAATTTTAGTCATTCGAGAAATTCACGCGTAATTTCGCATCATGGGAGGGGCTTCTGCGACTCCACTGAAACTCCGCCACTCCGCTCGCTTCCTGTAATCATGTCACTACTACAGCAAGGTCCTGATTGGTTAACGTGGCGTGGAAATCCGCCGAAGTTCAGATTTTTTTACCTGCTGCAACTCTCAATTCGCGCGGACCTCGCAGGATAATAATCCGCGTGTAATCACATCTTTGCATTGACTTAACATGTAAATCAGCCACGCTTGCCACCCCTACCGCAGCTGGTGTAAACGCAGCATTAGTCTGTAGGCCTAACTGTTCATTATTAACTGGGGTGATATTAAATCATGAATATGAAAACTGACATGTTTTTATGCTCTTGGTCTCGACTTGCTTCCTCAAAGACTCGGTCTTGACACGGACTCGACTGTATTTGAAACCCTTCAAAGACTCGGTCTTGACTCGGACTCGGCATAGGAGGTATCGTCCCCATCACTAGTGGTTAATTTGTATTAATTTGTACGACCACATTTATGCATTTTTTTTTTAATTGACCCCTGTGACGTTGGGGTTAGGGTTGAGGTTTCGTTATTTTGTTTTTGTCTTTTAAGATAATCATACGTTTTTGCTTGATAACTTTGTATGAATTCATACAAATTAGCTAACTTGTAAAATATGTACGAATTCTTGTGAGATCAGGCTGGCATTAAAAAAGCAAAACCCCTATTTCAAAAATATTGTCCAGAAGTTCATCCAACCTAAATAAAAATAATGAGGTTTATTAAATTTTACATTTTTCGTTTAAACTTTGTGATAATAATAATAACAAGTCCAGTAATGTGGCAACTCTTTAGTTTTTTGGGGTGGGGCCAGATGATATCTCGTGATAATCGACATTACACCACAAACACCGTCAAGCTAGTCCTAGACACTCATATTTAATTGGGAGAGAAATAAGCGTAACGCGGCTATTCGTCATCCAGCTGTGATGCGTTCCAGAGGGGCAAATGTCAAAAATCCTGACACTGTTCCACATGACCCCGCGAAAGGTCCAGAGAACCGAGAGAGGTGAGAAAGATGAGTCGATTCCCCGCGAGGCGGCGTATCCGCAGCAAGACAGCCGCGTGTCAAAGGTCGAGCGCGCTTGACTTAAAGCAGCAGAGTGCCCGGCGAAGCAGGTGCGCGTTCGCTCTCGTGCGCGCTCCCTAAGGTGCTAAGTGTTGGGAGAAGACAAGGAAACAATGGATCTAAACATAGCAGAGGCATTCAGATCTCAGCACACGCGCCGTAAAGATGTACTTAACTCCTGGCGCCGGGGATCGTGCCATTTATATTAGGCGAACCCCATCCTGTTGGCTAATGGCAGGGTTATTAACATAACAAACTTAAACGTCGTACGTAAATAACACGGTTTCAGGACGCGGGAGCTCGGCTGACAGTATTTAGTCAGGAGCTCAACATCTGTTTATGAACACTCGCTCTAATGATATCACTCCATATCATTAAGGGAGGCACGAGGCACAGGTGCAGCTGTAGAGGAGAGAGAGAGAGCGAAAACGGCAGCCCTCCCCCTCCCTCCGGCTCCCAAACCCATCATTAGGACAATTTTCCTCGCGCGCAGATCGGCAGGCCTGTGATTTGAATCTGTGGATCACCTGTAATAGCAGTTTTTAGTGCTCATCTGATTCCATACATTTAGCGGGTAAACAGCGGCGCGGGCCGCGGGCTGAAAGAGCGTTTGTGTCGCCAGCTGCAGCCGGATCTGGTTTTGGATCTTTTTTAGAGGAAGAGAAACGTGGACAGAGCCCGCTTGTCATATCTTTGTGTTGCGCTTACATGCTCGTAATTACCTTAATTATTGATTTTTCTTGTCGGAACAATGACAAGGAGCCCCGGTTTCTCTCCAGCCTGAGCAGAGGTTCGCAGGTTTGCCCCCGTGATTGTCGCCGTACCTCACCGGGGTAATTACAGGGGCGGATCTTTATGATATTCATCTCTCTGAGGCATGTAAACAAATTAAACTATTTTGACAATATGCTACGATTCCTTGAAGACTGAAAAGAAAAAACTGGTAAAATGTTTTCCTTACTGTCCTTGAAAACCACAACTTCAGAATGAGTCCGATTGTACCCCATTTAAAACAATACATACAGATAAAGGATCATTTGAACACCAAATGGGAATCATTTGATTTACTATTTTCTTATTTATAGTGTGCCGCAGGGATGATGTATTTTTGTAGGTGAACCCGGAAGTTAGCAGGGCACTGGTTACCTCGACAAAAAAAACGTTTATTTTTGCCATAAACTTTAGGATTATCACCAAAAAATAATCTCTGTCTTTAACAAAAGTTTATGACACTTACAAGCAGGGTGCGATTTGCTGGGGGGGGTGGCGGGGGATTATCCCCTCCTCTGGCCTTTGTGGTTCTTAATTTATTTTCATAAATAAAATAATTTGGAAAAACATCAGATTTTTTCACAGATCGCACCCTGCAACTTGTTGGCCGTTTTATCCAACAAGTTAGTTTTCACAGATGAACACAACTTTTATGAATTTTGAAGTCAAAATTTGCCTTTTTATATTTTTTGTAAACACATTTACAATTCAACATTCATACAATTTTTAATCATCTTTGAAGATAAACTTGTTGGACAAAACATGTAAGTATCCAACTTTTGTTAAACTTTTGCTATTTTTGCAATAATCCAAAAGTCTATGAAAAATTAATGTACTTTATTTTTTAACTTCTGTGTTGGTCTACATCATCTCTGCGGCACTATACAGGTATTTGCATACGAGCTTGAAACCCTCAAAAATTTGTTGGCATTACCAACACAATCTTATGAAAATATCTGCGTATTTTAATAGACTATGGTTAATTCTTATTAATTCATACGACCACATTCATAGGTTTTTGTACGCTTTGCCTTTGTCCCGTGACGCTAGGGTTGGAGTTTCGCTAATGTTTTCTTTTTTTGATTATCGTACATGTTTGTATCATTTGCTTCGTGCAAATTCATACAAATTAGCTAACACGTAAAATACATATGAATTCCTGTGAAATACTGCTAGCACTACCCAGTAATACTGCAAAAAGAAAAACCAACACAGTGATAAAATACAAGAAAAACTCAAAGTGTTTGGCAAAAGTTCACGACAACATTGCATTGCTCAGAGTGTTTTCTACTCTTGATGTGTTTTCGATGTTTGTTAAGCCTGCGTGTGTATTAGCCTGTAGCTTCAGGGATATTATATTTAGAAACTCTTGTTTTCTCTCTCTCTCTCCATCTGAAGATATAATCTACTCACAAAACTTCCATCAGGACCTGATGATATTTGGGGGCTTTTCCATTGCGCTCCTGCAAACAACATGAGCAAACTCTTATTTTCCACTCCAGGACGCTGGTAATGGACAGACAGCGGCGACGTCTGAGCCCGCGGGTTAATGAAAGCCACACAATGACAGAGCTGCAAACATTAGCAGGCCCTGCGTTCAGCCTGACCTCTCCCTGCCCAACAACACCATCTATAAATACGCCAGATCACGCCGCATCTATCACGGGCACGGGGCCGGAAATCCATCCTTGACTCCACGAGTGACATGCTGTCACGTCTTTATCTATTAGGACATTTCTTACAGGTCTGATTTTGACTCGTCAAGGTGTTTATTGAAGGGGCGCCTTACGTCTTCAGCCCTCCGGCAAACAGCTAAGCCATGCAACGTCGTAGCGCAGAGCCATACGAGACGTGCCGAAACGCATGAGGCATCGTGAAAGATCAGAGACGATCGCTGCCACCTGAGGAAAGAAGAAAAGAAAAGCAAAAGAGGATAAAACCGCCGATCTGCCATCTGAGGCCCGTCGACACGTCGGCTCTAACAAGTGTTTCTTATCAAACACGACGCGGGCGCCTTTCTTATTTCTCTTTCGCAAGTAAATTACACTTTTAGGATTTATTAAGACACAAAACAATTTTCAAATAGTGGGTCCAAAGCCTCAGTGGAGAAGCTCTCATTACTTCCTAGCCTGAGGCGCTCTTTTTTACGCTAGCATATCTCTCTCTTTCTCTCTCTCTTTCTCTATCTCGCTCTCTTTCTGGCCGATGGTGTCATGCCACAGCGGTTTGTTGAAAGTGGTGATGTGTTTCTGGTCTCAGCAGGTGCTTCTTAAACTCTCGTCAATAATTGAAGAGGAAAGCGTGTTAGCATCGCAGCAGTGTCACCATAAAAACACAAAGTCTTTGACATCACACATATTTTCTCCTCCCTCCGCACAGACGACACGCTCTGCACGCATGTCTCCTCCTTTTGTTTTATTCATTTGGGTTTCTCAAATTTTGCCAAAAATCAGCGCGAACGCTCGGCACTATGAAAGACGCATTTGTTCTCTAGTAGTCTGCAGTAAAATTCTGATTTAATTTCTTTGCTGCGGTCGGTCACTATGGAGTCATGTATATTTCTCCTGTGATGTTCGTTATTCACCCGAGATGTCTGGCTGTCCGCGATGCATTAATCGTGTCTGGAATCTCAAGACAAAGAAGCACAAACTTTTGGTCTGCATGTCAAACGGTGCAGAGGACAGCAAGAGCGTTTAAACGTCATCTCTGATGGGTTTTAATGAGATGTCAAACTCATTCCTCTTGTGTCCAACACACACCTAATGGCTCTCATCCCTATTGTGATACAATCACGACCTCAGAAGTTTATATATTTAATCATCAGTATATACTTACAGTAACAGCTGCTGTTCTTCTAACTCATAATTCACCTCAGAGTCTCAAAGATAAAAGTATTTCTTTAACATAACTGAGTAAATGTAAAAGTGTGAGCATAATAAAATATAGATAAACATTGAGAGAGAAACTGTTGGGCTTAAAACCTTCAATCCTGAAAAATATTGCTAACAGGGTTGAACAGATCGAGAGCAGGAAAATCTGTAAAGCATTCTATATAAAACCAACCTGGTGTTACTGTTAATATGTAGTATAAATACGTAAAAACATATTTTTTATGTTTAAATAGATGCTGAAGCGTACAATGTAGATGTATTTGTGACATTTAATCAGCATTATTATGTTTTTACAGCTACAAAACATAAAACATTTACAAATCTTTTATAGCATAAATATTGCTGTATAATTTCCCTTTAACCCTTAACCTACCCCAAACCCTTTTTATACAAAATTATTTTTTATATTATGTAACGTAACTACGGAAGAGGTTTAGGGCCACTGGTGAAAAATATATTTGAAATCTGACTTTATTCTCAGAATTCTGAGATTAAAGTCAGAATTCTGAGATTAAAGTCAGAATTCTGAGAATAAAGTCAGAATTCAAATATTTTTTTCACCAGTGGCCCTAATCCTCTTCCATACGTAACAGAATGTGTTCTTCTTATAACAATATAGCATTTAAAACATACCCCTAAATCTACACATAACAAACAGACAGACAAGTGTAATCACAATCATTTATTTATTGCAAAATTTCAACAGCAGAACCAAAAGTAGTTAAAATGATGATCTGCAGGTGCAGTCCTCTCTGGAGTTTAAAGTTATTTATTCAAAAGAACGTCAATCCAACGTAATTGTCGCAAATTTGTGATGTAGCACGTAAGAGCCAATGAGTGTTTGATATCAGTGCTGTAAAGCAATGTGTCGTAACGCTTCTTGAGATGCAATATTTTAAATTAAATTCATAGCGAACGCCAGATTTGACGTTTACGGTCGCTAATGAGAACTGGGATCAAGATCGCTGTATAAAAAGCTGAATTTGGATCTGTTCCTCAAAATCGTATGAATTTTAAAGATCTTCATCTTTTGTGAATTTATGGTTGTTTTAGTGTAATTTTTATTGAATTGGAGAAAACACTTTTTGCAAACAAACTAAATATTACAAAATGTTTAATATTGTGTAATTCTCTGAAAGTCATAAACATTTTATTCGGTAGGTGAGTAAATTGTTTTAAATAAATGAGTCAGAAAATACGACTAAAAACATGTCATTAATATGAGTAAGAAACGTCAATGCTGTTAAACATCTGTAAAGCTGTTAAAACATAAATTATTAACATATTAGTCCTGTCAACACATCGATATTATATGTTTCAGTGTATTAAAATGTATGTAAATGTACGTGTGGTTAAAAAATGAAAGATTAAAATTTATTTTAAAGTGTGTGATTTGTGTTACAAACTAAACATGCTAAAATCAATCATTCATCAATCAACCTAAAATAAAACATTCACCGAGAATGATCTTCAAATTAACATCACAATTACAGAAACATGCTAAATTTCGGCAAAAAAAAATCTGGATATAAAAAACAATATTTGAAAAAAAAAAACATTAGAAATCAGATTTATTCATAGTGGAAGAAGTCATTACTGAAAAAAAGATTGCTATTGGTCCTCTGTGACTTATAAGTAAAAAATAGATGAATAGAATGTAAATGAGATTGAAAAGATTTGATTGTACTGCGCTGGGTCTCTCTGAATATATGACACACTACAACAAATACAACTACTCTCTCTCTCTCTCTCTCTCTCTCTCTCTCTCTCTCTCTCAGTCTGTGTATAAATGCCAACATGTCTCTCTATCGCTCTCTCTCTCTCTATTTCTCTCTCTCTCTCTCTGTTAATTAGCGTTGGAATATTCCGTCCGTTTCTTTCCTGACAGGTGCAGTTGGTCTGCTGGGGTCCAAGACTCTGAAATGCTCGACATGAGAAAGCTTCTCAAACACACACATACACAAACACACAAACACAATGAACGTGTTAATTTCATCCCCCATCTGTTATTACATAATCATTGCCAATGTCTGCGCTAAAGACAGCAACACAATACAGTGAGAGAGAGAAAGAGAGAGAGAGACAGCTCCGGTCATGTTAAAGAGAGATATTCTCTGGTCAAAGGAAATATTTTTACACAAGGTAAACAAGTATTGGGAAAGAAAACTGAACTGGAAACACACAAGTGCTTTGGAAGTAAAAAGCTTAAGAATGTAATCCAGACTCGTAGTCTTATGAAGCATCTCAATGTCTGAGGTCAAGAGATCAGCGACTCGGATGTATGTGGATGTATGGAATTAAAGCTGATCCTCACAGGAACCTGTGGATGTTTTTACAGAATAAAGGTGGCATTCCTGTTGAAATTCCTTTCCGAGGGACGTAAGCTAAATCCCCAAGACCACACACTGTTTTTCAACACGGCCGGATGCGGCGTACTTTAGACGGAGCAGTTAAACAGAAGATAGCAGGCCGGAGAGGATTCCGACTCAACCCGCCGGCTTCTCGGAGCGCGGTCCGGCGTGGGAACGCTCACTGTAATCGTTTGTGCAATTATTTTTCTTGGACGCTGCACCTGAACTGAAGCACAAAAGATGTGAGATGAATGTTGGGCGCCCGGCGGAGCCGCGTGGAGGTACAGTAACACTCGACGTGACACTGACGAGACTCTCGGGGAGTAATTTTCACCCCCTTCTTCTGCCTGTCTGACCTCCACTTGACAAGATCCCAAAGCATTTTGTCTGTTGTATTTTACCATCAGCCCGATCGAAGACCATAACAAGCACAGAACAGAAAAACTCTTACCTACACCAGACCAGTTTAACCCCATCTGACACACACACACAACACAAACACAACAGGTCTCAAGTGTTTAACACATCCTAAATAAATGAATTAAAGCTGCATATTCCACATAAATTGTTCTGCTTTTGACCTTCTGCACTGTGGTTTGGGTTTAAAATCCTTCAATGTTAAAAGCAACTTTTTAAAGGGTTTTTATTCTTTTATTATGAAAATACACATCTGTTATATCATAATTTGTATTAATGCACAACAAATAGTTTGTTCATAATTCATTTAATTAAGGAAAACTTTTCCACAAAATTAGTTTAGGCTTGAACAACAAGAATAGAATAAACATATAATATTTTGTTGCACCAAGTTAATAAATTACATTTTTGGTCATAACAATATCTTGTTCAATAAACTTCAGTTCAGTTAAGAAAAACATTTCCACACAATTAGTTCTGGTCTGTTCAAGAAGGACAAAACAAGTTAATTCAAACAAAACATTTCTTGTTAAACCAACTTAATTAATGTCAATTTCATACCAATTTAGCATAAGCTAATAATAATAATAATAATAATAATAATAATAATAATAACATATGATAGATGAGCATGTGAGACTGATCTCCAGACAGTCATTAACACAGTTTGTGCTCATTGAGAGAAAAACCTCAAAATGGGAACCAAACAATTCGAAGAAATATAACACAAACGTCATATCTTAAATATCAGTAAGATAAACTCTTTTTATCTAAAAATGCATAAAATATCACTTTATTTTAAACATGTCTCTCCAAATGCAAAAGTATCCGGGGAAATACAGATCCACGGCTCGATTAGTAAAATCAACAAAACTCATGTAGTACCAACACAAAATTATTAAGTTAACATAATCTTTAAAAATTAAGTGGGTTGAACATGATAAAATTAACTTGAGACTAAAACAGTAAAAAAATTGTTGTATTAACCTGTTTCAGTTAAGTAAATTGGATTTGTTGTGTAAAAAATAACTAATAAAAATACAGAATTATTAACCTAATATAATCTATTGTAGAAGATTTTAACAATTAAACATCTAACAAGTTATTTAAGGGAAAAGACAAGTTATTTTAAATAACTACTATATATGCACATAACAAATATAAGAAATATTCCCAAATAAGGTGCCAATTTATATTGAATTTATGATCTTTGTATACTTCAAACACGTTTTTTTTTTTTTTTGTGGTCTTATTATGAGACATGAATTGAGTTTGTAGAATCTCTGGATCTGATCTCAAATTATTCATGCGGTCACAGAGAGCGACGGCCGTGAGGTAAAACAGAAGAAATCACAGAGACGTTCAAGCAGCTCAGATTCACATCGCAGCTGTCTGAATGTGGAGGATTAACTTAACTAACTGTGTTAGGAAACCTCGCTCAGGAATAAAGAGCCGGTCGGACAGACGGAGCGTTCATGCGGTCAGAGCAAACCTTGAACACCGTTCACTGATTATAACCTAACACACACACACACAGAGAAAGAGAGAGAGAGACAGGTGGCTATAAAGGGTCAGAGAGAGACAGAATCTGGAAACATCTGCTTGTGAAAGATGAATCCTCATCTTTGGACAGAGTGGATTTGTGAAGCTCATGCGTGGCATTAGAAACATGACTGTGAGCTTTCACACGGTCCTCAAATTTAGTCATTTAGAATGAAAAATGCACCAAATACCACCTGAATGTCCTAAATATACCCCCAAAAATTATTTAACTCTTGCATGAAAGTTTATAAACCCCTCTTGACTCGATGCATTAACACAGTGAAACTGAAATGATGTCACTTTCTAACACGCCCCTTTATATGAACATTAGATTGTGATGTAATTACTGGATACTTAAAGCAAACTCATTCAATCAAACATAACCTCAACACTTCATTTAAGTCACCATTCAGTTGTGTTATTTTTCAGAAACTCATCATGTCTTATAGTTTCTTATATCATTTCTCTCTCTCTCTCTCTTTCTCTACTTACTTACTGTCAGCTAAAATCACACATGGAAAGATTCCCTCCCAAACTCCATTTTCTCCGTCCTCCAGGGTCAGGAATTCTGTCTCTCTCCATCTTTATCCACAGCTGAACACTGAGAGAGCAGTGAAGCAAAGAGGGCGAGCGAGACGTCTCAAAGAGGAGCGAAGGGTGAACAAAGACTCGTTCTCTAGTGTGCTGCTGTGTTATCATGGACAAACACTTTTACAGTAAGACAGAAATCTCAAAACAACTATCAGTCCATCTTAGTCTCTCTCTCTCTCTCTCTCTCTCTCTCTCTCTCTCTCTCTCTCTCTCTCTCTGTATATTTGTATAGGGTTAATAAGAGCAGTTTCTCTGGACTGAAGTGTACTCTCTTGATCACATGAAACAGCAGTGTGTCAGTGAGCGACTCTTCTCTCATCTAAGAGTATTAATGTCTGCTTTAAGGCCATAAACTGTATAATGTGTTTACCAATAAATCTGATTTAATTAACATTATTATTCAATTCAGATTGTTGCCTGTAATATAACAGAAGCATTTATTTGTTTATTTAAATTCAGAATTAATGTTTACTGAATCTGATTCATTTTCCACATCTAAATGATTTAGAAAGTGTAGCTTTCATTAAAATATCATGCCAGGTATTTTCTGCAAGACTGAAACATTTAGCATGTAAAAGTGCTGATATAAAATATGTTTTGAAAGAGGAAATGATTTATTTGAACTATAAATGATGTGAATAATTCCAGCTCATATCTATACTGAGTAAAACTGATAGAATCAGATCTATGAAATGGTAACATAATAATCATATAACATAACTGTATCCTCGGATAAAAGTATGACTTTTAAAACAAATAAATGAATGGCTACTGGTCAGTGAATAAGCTAACATGTTTCTGATTGATTCATGAGTCTTTGTGACCTCTGGTGTCATACAGTGAATGTTGTGCTCGCTCAGATAAAACAATAAATGACACTGTGAGTCTATGGAAACCAGAACTGAGTCACTCACAGAGATCACGCAAATACAAGTAGATTCTTAAGAGTCAGAGTAATGATGAAAAACACTCACGCTGACCTCAGATAAGACGACTGGTCACATCAGTACTACTAACTGCAGAAGCACAGAACCATACGTCATGACAGTGAGTATAACAGCGCCAGCCTTCATTTGGACCATTTCAAAGTTTAAAATCACGTTAAGACATTTATTTAAAAGATTTAATGATATATTATATATTAATAATATGTTGACTCTGATTGAATTTTGTGCTAGCGTAGAGTGAGGAGGTCCAACCAATATGGCAGCGATGACGCTCGATTACGTTCCAGCATGTCATAAGGCATCTACCTATATGGCCCAGTTCCAAATAACACTTTGATGACATCATGTAGTGCAGACCTTAGGGACCCGACATGAGGGCTTCTGGGTTGAAGTCTGCAGTGGTGTGGGTTTCGCCAAAGACCACATCAAGGGTGCAAAGGGGGCGCTGATGAGCACACTTCAGAGCGTAAAATGACAAGATTGGATACCCTACAGACTCATAGACTAACGAGCACTCACAATTTAAGGCCACGAGACTGAAAGTCCACATGAAGTGCGCCATTTGGGACAGGGCCTATAATGTCTATAGTTACATCTATCTCACACACGCGCTGTAAATATCTGCATATCATGAAAAAGTTTTACTGTCATTTTCACTGAAGATCATCCTAAACTATCTTTTCTTTCCTCACTTACATCAAGCAGAAGAATTTCTGCCAGCCACATACAGCGTCAAGGCTGCTGTCAATCCCACAATTCATGCAGCTTCTGTAGGGCTGAACGTGCCACCGACTTTTCTTTAATTGTAACTACACAAAGCAATTTTGGTCTCACTTGTATTGTCTATACAAGTATTATAACATGTATGAATCCCCTCGAATATAAACAAATTCCGTTTGGCATACTAAAAAAATGATCCACAACACTACCTAATTCACAACCTTTTTGAACTTGCACAATTTTTCATTCATGAGTGTAGATTTCTTAAAAACCCTCCCTCCTTTCCTCACTTTATCAGAGAACTTGAAATGTTTTTAAGCACCTTTGGTTTTTTGTGATTGTTGCACGCAAAAATCCTTAATCTTGGGGTATGTTTTCTTAAAAAATGCAAAGGAATATGCAGGATATTTATGCAATTTTATGCAATGAAATTGCGAGAACTTGCAAAAAATGCGGGAACTTGCAAAAACTGTTTGCAGCTTTTGCAGCTTTTCAATAATGTTTACGACACACAATCATGTCACTTCATAACATTCCCATGACAACAGCAGACATGGCTGTGCTTGTGTGAAATAAATGCAAAATTTTTTTACTTTCTTCTAAGATATATGTGATTTTTGTTATAAAAATGCAGGGATACTGAAATCATGCAAGCCCCGCATATTTTGCGCATGGAAATCTGCAATTTATGCAGCGAAAGTGCATCATATTTGAAAAAATGCGGCCCCCGCATAAATATGTGGACTTTGGCTGATCACATATTTACGTTTTTCTGGAGGAACTGCTTATTTTATCAATATTTCTTTTAAAGTTTATTATTCATTTAATTCTATTATTATTTATGTAATTTATGTCTTTTTCATGTTTTTTTCTTTTCTTCTGTTTGATTTTTTTTTACACTTTGTAATTTATATCTGAACTATGGCTATTAACCATGCAGTATGTCTGCCTGTCACAAATGTCATTTTATTTTAATTTGTTGCAAGTCTATTTTGTAAGTATTTGTTGACTTTCAATAATAATAAAAAAACAACGCACCACTAACAACACAAAATTTTATTTAAAGTTACATGTATTGCACAGTTTCAAAAACGTCAGAAAAAAATGTTTACTTAATAAAAAATATTATTAAAAGTTAGTTATTTACTGTATGCATTATTGAGACTTTCAGTCAATCTGGTGTAAAAAGTCACATTAATTATTTATACATTTATGTCAAAATTCACATTATTGAGAAACATGAATATTTTCATATTCTATCAAATGAATTATTTTGTGTAAAATGTAAATCATGATTCTTAAATGCCTTATTAAGTTCTTCTGGACGATATAAATGTTTTCAGTAGGCCTATTTTGTGTTTGAAAGGTCAAATGATAGCACTGATCTAGTGCTGTGTGTGCGTGTGTGTGCGTGTGTGTGCGTGTGTGTGCGTGCGTGCTTGTGTCCACAGAGAAAGTGATGATGTGTTGACAGATTGATTGTTTCTCGTTTGTCTTTTCTGATCTTCTCATACATTCATTCTAGAAGAAGCAGTATTTCATCCGCTGATGTCCAGAGATGATAGCAGCTCATATCAATCACACACATCCTTCAGTAAATCTTGTTTTCCTATATTGGGAATTCTCTTCACTCGGATTGTTTGACAAAGTTTTCGATGTGCAGGTGATTGTCTTTTATGATCTCTGGTGACAGTTCAGTCTTTTCTTTAATATTCATGTGGAATATCCAGCAGAAAGAGAGAAAGAAACCTGTACTGTGATCTTTAGAGCTGACGTCAGTGTAACACTAGAGGGCAACATCACAGGATTCATTACAGAATTATTGGAAAATATATTGGAGAACAAAAACTTTTATATACCCAAAAATGTGTTACACAGACAACATGCTTTTGTTAAAAATAATTACCATTCAATTAATATCTGTCATTATTTACTCCCTCTTAACACAAAGATGATTTTTGAAGAATTGCTGTTTTTTTACACATAAACATGTCAAACGTCAAACATGTCAAATGTCTGTCCAAAACATCCTGTCTCAATATAAAATAAAGTTCAGAAAGGAAAAAGTAGCCTTTAAAGCAGGGTGAGGGGTGAGCGGGGCAGAAACTAACGCGGGGTTAATTATAACACGACTACTTTATATATTTCTACAGGGTTAAGCAATCTGTGCTTTTGGTCTTTTTCTCTTACTGTGAATGTGTGAAAGTTTTGATGTGTAGTTTTGATAAAACACAATTTGAAAAACTAAATGTTGTCTCACGTAGCAGCTAACAGCATATGAACCGTCTGAACGAATACACAGAACTACATGGATATTAAAATCAAACGAATGTGATTTTTATTCTCCCAAGTATCCTGTGATTGAATAATAAATATATCTGTTGGGCAGAAATGAAACTAGTTATTAATTCAATCACATCAGGAAGTATTGCAAACATATGGAAGATTTCTATGAACGTTACGCAATTTACATCAAGTCCATTTATGTGTGATGCTTTTAATTGCTTTTATAATTGTGTAGACTGTGATTGTGAGAAATTATCTGCATTCAGACCAGCAAACATACACACAAAATATTACTGCATATTCATACGAGACAGGAGAAAATTCATCAATCAATAGATTTGAAAAAATCCTAATGAGTCATTGACATTTTTCATAAGAGACAGTAATCAGATTAATTCAGAGAAATCAATCAAAACTAAATTAAACCTAAACAACAACATAAAGGGCGTTTAGTATCACATGTCATTTATTCCATATGTTCTCTCAAAACCTTTAACCCTTTATAATACACAAATAAAGAAACTTTCTGTTAAAAAGAGGTCAACTGAGGGACAGAGAAAGTTAAAGTATGTTATGTGGTAAACCAATGGTCAAGTCTTTTCCATCATCACATCTTCTTTTGTCCAGACGCGTCTTTTAAAGGTCTATGACTCTTAAATTACAAATGTGCCTGCAAACAATTAATCCTGCCACTGACTGACAATGTTGTCAGAACACACGGACGTTATTACAAGCGTTTCTCTGTCCGTGGCACTTTGGATTATTTGAGATTATGTTGTAATCCTCATAAATCCTCATTGCATTAAGATCTGAGTCCAAATGCATGGTGGTAACCTTGCACGCTGCTCTGATGAAGTCTTAAGCATGTTATGAGATCACAGGTCTGTCTTCACCCCTTCTCCATTCTGTCTTTCTTTACATTATTTATTCTTGAGGAACGTCGCTCCTGTCACCAAATCTAGCATTGCTCTGATTTATCAGTTCTTGTAAGAAACAAATGTCTCCGTAAATCACCATTACAAAAAGAAAACGCCCCTTTCTTCTTCTTCAAGCGTATCTTTATCAACAGCTGGAAATATATGTGACCCACAAACATGCTGATGGATGACGATGAAGCTGAAGTCACATTCACGAGCGTAAACTTGAACCTAATGTAGGAGAAGCAGAGATGTATGTGTGAACAACGAGAAAAGCTGGGTTGGTTTACTTGTGTAAAAAGTCTGATAACATACATGTTCAAAGCTAATGCCACCAGTAATCTCTCTTAAAATCTCAAAAAATAAAAGTAAATCTGTGTGACTTTGGTGTCCTTGTCTTTGAGGACTAGTTGAGGTCTAGTTGTCAGTGTAAACTAGGTTACAGTTTGTTTTAAGGACATGTGACCTGGTGACATTGGCTGGATTCCTCCTCTGGAAGCTCACGGTGTGTCATTCTTCCTCCTCTGGCCGTGACGCACGAGCCTCCGGCAGTCAAGCGCTGGTCAGAGATCAGCCGCTGCCTAGAGATGCCATCACAAACTCATACGGTCAAACTCTGCTGCTGCCGTGCGCGTCTCCCGGCGGTCCGTCGCTCTCGTGACTTTGTGTTTTTCACATACAGAGATGTTTCAGGGGTCAGACCTCATCAGCACTAAACATGGAGATGTTTCTGCGTCCTTAACTTTGTTTAATCTACGATTTCAACACTTGCAGGAAACAATGGTCACATATTTAAAGATTGTTGACGTTTGTGGAGTTTACATGGCTTCATGCGCACATGCCATAACACAGAGCGATTCCGTCAACAGATGTAAACACAACACTTCTTACGCTCGGGACAGACTGTCCGCTCTTTCAGACGGAGTCCCGATCTTTGAAAAAACAATGGATTTGATCAAAATTCCTCTGCAGTGGGGATGAGATGTTTATACGGGTTTACTACGGGTGAAGACAGGCCCACCTCACGGACAACCTGCACTTCAACACCAACAACAGCTGGAAGAGAGAGAGAGATAGCGCTGTCTTACTTTAGTAAACTAGCCTACTGAAAAATGGTTTGAAATGTGATATTTGTTTGTTTGTTTGATTCCTAAATCTATGTGTGTAGACAGACAAACAAATGGACCCTGGATTGTCAAACAGCGTGCTTTATTGTCAAGTGGGTTTAACGTTTATAAAGTTCCAGTCGCTCATCAGACCTGAGCAGATCCCTGCCGGACCACATCAAACCCACTCACAAACACGCATAAATCCAGGCTCGGCGGCGCTGAAAGGTCCGTGATTGATGCCGCGGTAAACCCGCGCTGAGAAACGTTCCCAAAGTTTAAATAAACGTCTTGGGAAAGGTTGTAAAATCCACTTCTTTTGCTGTATAAACAGGTTTGCCGTGTAAACTGTATACACATGCGGCAGAGATCAGCTGCGTCCCTTCAGCTCTTCCAGCGCAAACAGCGTTTCCAACCAGATCATTTATTCTATTTCCACATAAACACAAAGAGACAATTTCATAAAGGTAACAATTCAGCTTGTGTATGAGCGACTCGCAGAATTTACACAAAAACCTCAAAATATTTACGTCTGTGTCTCGGCGAGGGCGAAGGATTGATCCGCCGTTGTTTGTCCGTGTGAACCGGTGACACGTGACCGGTGTGATTGCAGGGGCCTGTGCGTAAACAGCCCGAGCAAGAACGACTTCAGCTGGATGAGAAACGCTCGCTTTCATATTTACACAAACTGGTGGTGTCATTTGTTACCTGCTGCGCGTCATAATCACAGAGATCATGGTTGATGTTTTATTTAGACTCGTTCCCGTTTCTCCTCTATCAGATGACGGAATTCATTAATAGACCCCCCTTCCAACTTTTTTTAATTGTCAGTTTGGAAAATTGTGCATTTTAAGATGCCACATTGGGAAAACAAATTTGATGGTGTGAGTATTAATCAAACAATAACAAAGGCGTGTGAAATGAGTTAGAGAGAACGAGACTGATTGCTTTAATTACTCGCAGTGTTAAATATTTCCAGAACAAAAGAGGCGATGCTTTTGTGCTGAGTTTGGACTGAATATCTGCACTTGGTTCTTTTAACGGCTGTAATTACGGGAACACTGCGTGCTGAGTCTACAAAGTCTCCGATGCAGATTTAACTCTCTCTCTGTGTGTGTGTGTGTGTGTGTGTGTGTGTATGTATGTGTGTGTGTGTGTGCATTAACTACTGTACTTTACTATTACTAATAAACAACGCTGCTATTGTAGTCTAATTGAAGGATGTCTTTTTATAGAAGGGTGAAACTGATTTCAGATGATCTGGTCAACCTTTATTTATACAACAACAAAAGAGGACATATAGAGCTGGGTGACTCTGTGATTTGAAGTTCATTTTTTATGTTTTTAACCAACTTCTGAAATGTTGATATACTCAGATACACTGAAAAAAATTATTCATTGAATTTAATATTTTTTTTAAGATAAGTGGTTGCAATCAATTTATTTAAGCTACATTTAAACAAAAGTTTTATATTTTATTTTTTACTTTACTAATCTTTTTTGTTTAAATGTAGCTTAAATACATTGATTGCAACCACTTACCTTAAAAAAAATGATTAAATTCAATGAATAATTTTTTTCAGTGTACATGTACTGACAGTATGTTGATATATTGGTGATATATCTATGTATTCACAACAGCTCTTTTATGTTCTTACATCTGATTGGCTAAGAGCCCTTCCCAGCCGTGTGATATTCTACTGATAACATCACAGTAACCATACATATCATAGACTGTAAAAAAAGATGGACGACGCGACGTCGCCTCCCACCCTTGTAATGAATTGAAGCCAAAAATGTCCAACCACGGTCACCACCATGTTACGTAAAAACTTCAGTTTGGAGCCAAGGCATGCGCAGAAGGAATCATCCGTGGAGCCAGAGGCGGAGCCGTGGTATCAAACTTCCGCCCAACCGCTCGCTCGACCAATTCAACCACGGCAATCATAACGACACGCCCCGTTTCTATAGCATCAAATTACAAGCTAAAATGAAACTTACCACAATAATGAAACCTTGAACATATATCAGCGTGATAACAACTACTTGAAAGGACCAAAAGCATCTTTTGGAAACTTTTATTGGAAGTGTAAATATTTTTTTTATTTAGAGCAGAGTCCCATTCGTTTGAATGGAGAGGGCGGGGTTTATGACTTGTACTGTAGCCAGCCACCAGGGGCGATCAAAGAGCCACAGGCTTCACTTTTCAAGGCTTATGAGGCACACCCGATACATATGTATAAAGGCTAGATGTCTCGCCCCCGCTCCTGGCCAATTGAGTGGAACGTCCGCATTTTGGCGGCCATCTTACCACAGGGCGCTCGCTCACTCGTAGCATTGAGTTTTAATGGTGCAGGTACCTTTAAATGACCATAACTTGCTTAATTTTTTACCGATTTTCAAACAGTTTGGTTTGTTATAAACGTCAAAGATGTACCTATGACATTGCATACTTATATTAAAAATAAAAAAAATTCAGTAAAACATGTTAAAGCATCCAAAATCAACGTTTGTAAGAAACCAACCAGTTTGAAAATTGGTAGAAAATGGAGCAAGTTATGGTCATTGAAAAGTACCTGCACCATCAAACTCAATGCTACGAGTAAGCGAGCTGTCTGAGGTAAGATGGCCGCCAGGTGATGACGTTAGAGACCCCGCCGTAAGACATCTAGCCTTTATACATATCTATGACAGTAACCGCTTCATTGTTTGTATCATTCTGCCACCTGCTAGTCAATGAGAGAGGCTTCTTCAAACATTTAAGCCATACGCTCATCTCTGACTGGAGAAAGCTGCCACCAGAGCGGATGGTCACACACACATCTACGGGCACAAACCATGTTTTAGAAAACTTATTTGAGTGTGTCTCCCAAGTTCCCAAGCTCATGAATCAGTCTTTCAATCCCAATTGGAAGTGATTATCCCTATGCCCTAATCCAGGAGTGCCGACGTCCTGCATATTTTAGCTCCAACCCTGATAAACCTTGCCTGCCTGTTGTTTTCAGGTGACTTTTTATACCTTGATTAGCTTGATTACAGCTGGAGCTAAACTCTGCAAGACATCGGCACTTCAGCTCTTGGATGTAAACTTTAGAGGAAGAAGCAGAATAATGTTACATCGTGTGGACGATTAAAATACACTTGGCAAATAAAGCAGTCAAAACAATAATTTTCTCTTTATCTGGAGCGTTTGTTTACACGTTTACCCTTCTGAAAGTGCACTTAACTATTTCCCGGCCATTGACGAGATATCTCGTCAATCAAGAGAAAACGCTTCCCCGCCAATTACGAGTATTTCCGTCTTTCTGCAATACCGCTATTATCCACTAGGTGGCAACTTTTTAAAACCGGAAGTATTGCCCTCTGGCAAGCTGCTGCATGTCCGTGTCTGTTTTAAAGATCGCTCTGAATGGGATCTCTATGAAAAGTCTGTCACAAAAATGGAATTATCTCAGCTTTTTGCTCAAAATGTGGTGTTTTTGCAGAAACCTACCCATATTCAAAAGCTGATTACAAAAGAACTGCTGAAGGTAGGATGAAACATTTTTTTTTTTTTTTGAAAGCAGAGGGTCTGTTCTTTCATTTGGTATATTGTATGTTTATATATTTGAAGAAGAAAATTTTCTGGAAGGCATTAAACTTTTGTGAAAATCATGAAAAACGCTGGCGCTGGCTGGCAACTTTTTTTTAAAACGCTGGCGGTGAGATAATTCCATTTTTGTGACGGACTTTTCATAGAGATCCCATTCAGAGCGATCTTTAAAACAGACACGGACATGCAGCAGCTTGCCATAGGGCAATACTTCCGGGTTTAAAAAGTTGCGGAAGGGTATTGCGGTATTGCGGAAAGACGGAAATACTCGTCATTGGCGGGGAAGCGTTTTCCCTTGATTGACGAGATATCTCGTCAATGGCGGGGAAAGAGTTAAATGGAAAATCAATAGTATATAAACTTTTACCTAGCGCCAAAACAATAACATGAACACTAAATATGAATAAAAGAGAGACCAAATACTGCTGGTTTGATCAAACACAGATACATCAAAGCCAACGAGAAATTATAAGTGTCCGAGATCAGGCTGTGGTCAGCGGGGTAAACGAACATTAACACCCGCTGGCCGCGTCTGGATCTCACGTCTGAATCTTTAAGTAAATAAGCACTATCTTTACTAATCGACTGCAGATTTGAATATTATACATATATATTCTCGACTGAACTAATCTTAAAACTACGCTTTATGACCAAAAATATTAAAAAACAGCTACTTTGTCTATTTAGTTATTGTGACATTAAAAAAAACATCCAAAAGTGTTACCTGTCATTCTGGCCTTCAAATCTGTGGTGGAAGAAAGTAGTTTTCCCAAACAAAGAGGCTTTTAAAATCCCTTCGTTGTTGTTTTCTAGTTTTCTTTTTCAAACAAAACAAGCTTTTGTCATACTTGCCCATATTTGTGCAATGTTTATTTTTGTTCTCTTAATTGTATTATTGCAATAAAAAATGTAAAAACATAAAATTATGTACAACTTTTTGTTCATCCTGCACAATCACACAAATGCAAATTTAAATGGCTGGCCATTAACATCTTATTCTTACATTACTGCAGCAATTACAAACTTAATATCTGCTATTAAACCGAATGTTAATATTGAGTTTCTGTAGCTCGGTTTAATATTAAACTTGTTCAGTAAGATTCTCTTTAACTGTACCAGATGACCAGTCTCACACATACACACACATACAAAAGTCATGGTCAGAAATTTCACACCTTTGGTAAATATGAACAAAGAGGCCTGCAAATGCATTTGCATATTAACATAATGCATATTGCATTGTTAATCTTTTGATATTTTGGTTAAAAAAAATCACAACAATTAAACCTTTCATTAAAGTGAAAGAATTGGAAATGCATTTTGTGCTCAGTGATTTTTATTAGTTGGTTTTAGATTCAAATAGCGATCCCATAGAAGAAGCTTCTTTGTCCATACAGTATTTTTTTTAATCATATATTTGTGCATTGCATTATGAGTTGTGGTGTAATACATGAAATGAAATGGAGTTTGCACAGCGAGAAGTATTTGTGTTCACTAGATGCCCAATACTTGTGTACTTTAAGTGTGTGTGCAGATGTATCATCTTAAAAAAGATGTAATTACAGTGATCCTAAACCTTTGTTGCTCTGACATGTAGTGGTCAGTTCATTACACACACAGGCCTGGATTAAATAACTCGCTTAAAGTCTCTCGCCGCTGGTAAACAGTCTGATGAAGGGATCAGACTCAAAGACGGTTAATTTGGTTGGTGGCAGACGGGCCGCTCCGTGCGCGTGTTTGCCGCAGTATCTCCGTGTCAACTTAAATACTATATATGCAAAGGATCAAATTCACATTCATCTCTGCAAAGGTACTTAAGGAGATATTGTTTAAAAGGGCCGTTTGCCTCAAGAGGCACGGACGTGTGGCATCTGACACCGACCAAATTAATTGGTTACATCAGTCATTCAACAGTTTAAAGGGAGAAAATATGCAATTTAAATCTTGAATTTAAATTGCATATTAAAGTGTAATACCACGTTTCATTACTTAAAGTTGGGATCAACCTAATACTTTAAAAAGCCTGTGAAGTCCAGAGACCCGTAGGTGACTGAGGCGAACGACGCGCTCATCCGGCACATGAGGGACGGTGAGGATGTGTTATTTATAATGAGGGTCAGCGTGGAGATCTGGGAGGGTAAATGTCACGTATTGATCGATACTGATTGATCTGTGGCTGCAGTCACACATTGACATTCTCTCCTCTTACAGGCACTGAGTGTGTGTGTGTGTGTGTGTGTGTGTGTGTTCATGTGTTTGTCCATATGTGTGTGTGTGTATCTGTACCTTTAGCCGGAGATGTGCCAGGAATTCTCTCACTTTCTGGGAATCATCACATGCCTGAAAATGATCCACATGTTTCCAGAAACAGGGCCACTTGAAGATCTTCACATGATTGACAAACTTAGATGTCTTCAATAGAATGACATCAGTTTGTTTACTGTTGAATAAGATCCATAATGACAAAAACAAATCATGACATCAAATATGAAGTTTATAGTAATACATTAATAACATTATAAGTACCTTGTGTGTTTAAAAACAGAATTCCTAATCGTGATTTTATGAAGGCAAGTGTAGAATAACTTGTAAAACCTTCACTAAATCAAGACAGTTCATACCCAGACAGCAGACGACTTTGGGCCGGATCCGCACTGGATCAGCGCCAGAGCTGTTGACTTCGGCACAGATCCGGAGCGGAACCGGCCCAGAGTAATCTGCTTTCTGGGTATCAAAGAAACATTCAGACATCTGGTTTGGCATCTTTCCATTTAATGGTTTGGATTGTCAAAATCCTTGAATTTAACTTTTGGTCTGCATGATCTCTCATTTATGGACGATGCATGGACAAGGACCAACGTGGTAGTCGTGGGGAGGATGGAGGTGAATGTCAGCTTATCTCCAAATGCAAACGAGAACAAGTTGAGAACTTAAATAGTCCAGGTGTTGAGTGATGATTGGCTAGATTTATATGTGATGAATGACGTAGCATTAAGATTTACCGAAAGCTTCATTATTCAGGGTTACAGTGAATGAGTATCATGTTATAACTTCATTATTCAGTTTTGAAGAAGTTGCAATAGTAAGTTATAATGACGCTTTTCCATTGCATAGCACCCCACGGTTTGGGTCGGTCAGTTTACTTTTGGGAGGTTTTCCACTGGGTGCAGTACGTAGTATCCGATACTTTTTTTAGTACCATCTGGTTGGAGTTACAAGCGACCCGAGCTGATACCAAAATGTGACGCGAAAACACTGTAGATCACTGATTGGTCTGAGAGAATTGTCACTACCAGCGTCATCGCTATAATGTAAAACGTTAGCTAGCTTGCGCTGTCTCGAGGAAAAATGTTGTCGTCTGTGCTCTGCTATAAGTTCCCAAATTCTAGACTTGCAGTTTGTGGCGGCACAATCGCGATGCGTACGTTACATGCTTAAATGCAACTTAAATGAGGCTCAGCGGAGCATGGCGAATGACGACGACACAGGTGTTTGTACAGAAACTGTCATGTGAGAAAGAAGTAGTGATAAACGCAATGTGCAAACATCTATTTGTGGTGGTCAATTTTAATTCTGTGGCGGATTGAGAAATAAATAAATGTATGGGGATGTACAACGACGCTGAAGAAGGCAGCAGAAGGCAGCGCAGATCTAACGACACGGCCTATAATCCCTCTCACTCAAAACTGTTACTAAACTCAATGAAAAACCTAACCAAGCCAAAGTGAAGTGAGCTGCGCTGACCCAAACCATGGGTACTACGCAATGTAAAAGTGCCATAAGTGTAAACATTTAACATGTACAATTTTTACGTGTTGTTGACACCAGAAGGGTTGAGACTTTGAGCACAGTAATAGGAACAGGAATATCTTTACCATACACATCTATATGCGGCAGCAGAGTCAAACAACTACAATACTGTGTTGCAGTTATACTCTTACAGCTATGATGTGCACTGATCAAATTTCCCTAAAAAACACCATGAACATGTATTAAGAAGGTAAATGGAGACCATTTTGATTTCATGTAAACTTTTGAAACAGCCCTAAGTTACCTTCAAACACACGCCTCTCTGTCTCACTTTGGGAGCGCCTGTATCTCTCTCTCTATCTCTCTTTCTGTATCCAAGCGCACATCTGGGTCCATATATCGCCCAGCAGGGTCGCCCATGCTGCAGGTGACAGCTCTCCTCCAACAGGCCTGCGAGGGACTCGAAACGCTGCGCTGTTGTCCCCGTGCATCTCGTGCAGTTAGAGGTGATGCGCTGTGATGTGTGCTTGGAGTGCACCTTCCCAGTCCGCTGTCAGCTCAATACGACCTGGCAGGTCCACACACACACAGTAAACACACACACACACGCTGACAACTTCATGCGACAGGAACACGTTGTCATTCGCCTCAAACCGCAGCTCTCTTTGCCTGGGCTGCAATGTCACAGAGAGAGGTGGCGGACGGACGGACAGCCGGAGGTGAGTTCATCCTCCTCCATCTCATGTAGCTACAAGGTGAGTTTCAGCTGCCGCAATGATTCATCCTCTCATTGAATTCCTGCAGGTCTGACACGCTAGCGTGCTGTCGCTGTCACACATGCACACGTGTTTGCCTGTTTTCTTTCTGCAGTTTATCATACGTACCTTCACTAAAGAGGTGTTTAAACACGAGTGTGAGCAGAAGGTTGGTCTCACCCTGTGGCTGTCTGTCTCAGGTAGAGTCGGCCTGCTGGCGCTGTGCTGTCTGTGTGCACTAGTGAATCTTTACTGACTGCTTTTATGTTGTTTGTAAACATTTCTCAAGGCTTTTTCCCAAAGAGGTGAGAAACATTTACCTGCTCAATGAGGGATGCACACAACACAAAAATAAACACAACACATGACTCGCTCGCTCGGTGCTCTGAAGATTCACTCACTGCTCTAAAGATTCGCTCACTCACCGCTCTAAATACTCACTCACTCACGGCTCTGAAGATTCACTCACTCACTGCTCCGAAGATTCGCTCACTCACTCACCGTTTGAAAGATTTGCTCACTCACTGTTCTGAAGATTCATTTACTCACTGCTCTAAAGATTCACTCGCTCACTCACCGCTCTGAAGATTCTCTCACTCACTCACCGCTCAGAAGATTTGCTCGCACACTTACTCACCGCTCTGAAGATTCACTCACTCACAGCTCTGAAGATTCGCTCACTCACCTCTCTCAAAATTCGCTCACTCACTCACCGCTCCGAAGATATGCTCCTTCACTCACCGCTCCAAAGATTCGCTCACTCATTGCTCCGAAGATTCGCTCACTCACTGTTCCGAAGATTCATTTACTCACCTCTTGAAAGATTCGCTCACTCACCGTTCTGAAGATTCATTTACTCACCGCTCTAAATATTCACTCACTCACCGCTCTGAAGATTCCCTCACTCACCACTCCAAAGATTCCCTCACTCACTGTTCCAAAGATTCATTTACTCACCTCTTGAAAGATTCGCTCACTCACAGCTCTGAAGATTCACTCACTCACCTCTCTGAAAATTCCCTCACTCACTCACCGCTCCGAAGATATGCTCACTCACTCACCGCTCCAAAGATTCGCTCACTCACCGCTCCAAAGATTCGCTCACTCACTGTTCCGAAGATTCATTTACTCACCTCTTGAAAGATTCGCTCACTCACCGCTCTGAAGATTCATTTACTCACCGCTCTAGAGATTCACTCACTCACGGCTCTGAAGATTCGCTCACTCACCACTCCAAAGATTCGCTCACTCACTGTTCCGAAGATTCATTTACTCACCTCTTGAAAGATTCGCTCACTCACCGCTCTGAAGATTCATTTACTCACCACTCTAAAGATTCACTCACTCACCGCTCTGAAGATTCGCTCACGCATCGGTCTGAAGATTCACTCACTCACCTCTCTGAAAATTCGCTCACTCATGTCTCTGAAGATTCACTCACTCACCGCTCTAAAGATTCACTCACTCACCGCTCTGAAGAATAATTTACTCACCGCTCTGAAGATTCACTCACTCACCGCTCTGAAGATTCGCTCACTCACCGGTCTGAAGATTCACTCACTCACCTCTCTGAAGATTCGCTCACTCATGTCTCTGAAGATTCACTCACTCACCGCTCTAAAGATTCACTCACTCACCGCTCTGAAGATTCATTTACTCACCGCTCTAAAGATTCACTCACTCACCGCTCTGAAGTTTCATTTACTCACCACTCTAAAGATTCACTCACGCATCGGTCTGAAGATTCACTCACTCACCTCTCTGAAAATTTGCTCACTCATGTCTCTGAAGATTCACTCACTCACCGCTCTAAAGATTTACTCACTCACCGCTCTGAAGATTAATTTACTCACCGCTCTGAAGATTCACTCACCACTCTGAAGATTCGCTCACTCATCGCTCTGAAGATTCACTCACTCACCTCTCTGAAAATTCGCTTACTCACGTCTCTGAAGATTCACTCTCTCTCAGCTCCGAACATTCGCTCACTCACTCACCGCTCTGAAAATTCGCTTACTCACGTCTCTGAAGATTCACTCACTCACCGCTCTGAAGATTCATTTACTCACCGCTCTGAAGATTCGCTCACTTACCTCTCTGAAAATTCGCTCACTCACCGCTCTAAAGATTCAATCACTCAGTGCGAGACATGTCATATATTAATCGATGATCAGCAATAACCCTGAGAATCTTTAACATGATCTCACACAATAAAGCATCTATCAGAAGTCATTCATCACATTCACATTTAGCAGGACTGATACAGATCAACACACACACACACAAACACAAGCACGCACGATTGTAATGCAGATGTGTTTGTAAATAGTGTTACAGTTAAAGGAGATTGTTGTCCTTCGATAACACAAACGCCCTGATATGAAGAGTAAACATTGACTTTAAAACGGCAAACATCACAAAATAATAAAATAAAATAGCACACATTTTTCTTTTCTGTTATCAGATGAGCTTTATTGCTCCAAATGATTATTGTCCAATCTGATGGCAGAAACGCAGAGTAAGTCACGTCACAGACGGACAGTGAGGAATGAAGTCGTGTCAGGATGAGATATTGGGTCGGTCCAGCGCTCAATGTTTGATGTATTGAAGTCCAAACAATTATATTATTAGTGTTTACTGACCTATCTATCACCTCCTCTGTCTCTGTGTTTTATTTTTAACTTTAAATTATAACTGATGTTAGTTTTGATTATTTAGAGACACAATCTGAGAGACTTTACCATGTTTTTCTCTCATTATGAGTTATCTGACCTCATGACCTCACTGTGATTGGACAGCCTGAGTTTCTCATTAGCCAATAGGTGTTGACATGTAAAGATGATGATGATGATGATGTTTTAGGTTTAATGTTTTAATGTAGAGTTTAGAAGACACAGTTCAGTTATTAACACTCTATAAAACATTTGATTCCTCATGACACATTTTTAATTTTCTGCCAAAACCGTCCAGCACATGCTCTGATCGACTTTCTTTTTATTCTCTGCTTCATAAGGAAATATTCAGATGTAATGTCTGAACAGATCAATCAGACAGTTATTAACAGATTATTTCAATTCGCTTCACTTTGAAATCGGCGACGATTATAAATGTCTGTTTTGTACAAACACGACCCCAATTTTCAGTGGCATGAAAAGCTGAGCGCAGTAAAAACCTCCTGCAGGCCTCTCTATTATTCATATTGACTGTATAAGAAAATGACTATTTTGTTTGATTGTAATGTTTCTAGTTTATTGTCATCCAGTGAGTGATTTCATATGAATATTTAATCATGAATATATATACATTTTGAATATTTACTAAATTAAAATGATCAACAGCCAATATAAAAACATAACACGTTACTGTTAAAGCTTTGAAAAATTCCTTTTGTCATTGAAAACCTCCAGGACATCTTCATGCATTAAATGAAGTATTAATACAACATTTCAGAATAAAAAATATATTTATTTATCTGAAAGTCACAACAAAATGTACAGGGATAAATATTAAAATTATTTGCATTTTTTATTTAAACATTCCATGTGATTTTCTTATTAATTGTAATTTTTTAAGTGTTTTTTCTTCTTGGGAATATGCTTAAATTTTCATCATCACTTTGAATAGTTTTTTGTATAGATTTGATAAATTCTGTGATGTATTTTTTGCTATTAGTTGGTTTGTTTTACTTCCACATTCCATCATGTTAAGCAAAATGATGTCATAATTTTATCATGTCAGATGAAAACATTAACTTTGCTACCTAATTGTCAATGTTTGTCAAATGACTCTGCTTTACCCTTCTATTTAAACGCAACACAAAACCCATGAATGTTTTAAAAGCCTTTAAGTTGAAAAGGTTCTGGTCCAGGACTGACAGTCATATCAATATCTCACTGCTATAAAGGCCAGAAGGGTTCAAGAAATGACGATCATATACGGCAGAGAACCGCAGACGTCTCCTCAGGGTTAGTTTAACGTAAGCGAGCTCATCTATTGGCCAGACAAGCGAAACATCATCATTGTGGGGTCTCACAAATGACCTGAGGTCATGTTACACAAACGCTCTCGTTCTCTTTAACATCAGCATCTTCTCCTCCGTGTGTGTTTACCAGAATGTTTAAGGCAAGGTGACAAGAGCCGAACGCAAGAAAAATTCCCTAATTTCCTGGAGGTGTTGTGTAGCGGTCCGGTGCCGGACGAAGGTTCGGTCACGGTGGACGTCTCTCCCGAGGAAACGGCGGGAAGGATGCAGAGATGAACTTTGACAATCTCTCCAGGCCCACACTGAAGATTATAATATTTCTTCTGAAAGCTGTTTTACTACAGAGATGAGGAGGAAGATCTGTCTTCTGCTATTAAACACACTTTAGAGGAGCGGTCATAGATACCTCTGTAATATAGGTCACATACACACAAAGCTCCTCCGGCTGGACTGCGTGACTTATGTGTGATGTCACAGCTGTTCCAGGGTCATGGATTGGCTGGTGGGCTTAAACATATGACAGCACTGAAACTGTCTTACAAACAAAACCAGTCTATCTCACCACATCTACACCACAGAGAGAGAGAGAGAGAGAGACACACACACATTCCCTATAAAGAAATATTTGTGAGTCGTGTTGGCAAAATGAGTCTGAATTGTACACTGTCTAATTTTGAGTTCCAGGCAAAAGAAAGTATAAATGTTGATTTTGGTGGAAATTTATGTTTTCATACAAAAAGTAACTTAAGCCCTCGTCTAACAATCTTAATTCTTGAAATGTTCATTTAACATCTTAAATGATCTTTATTGGTATGTTTTCTGAGAGGTGTACCATCCTAAATTCTTAATCTAATACAAACATGCGTCTCCATCCACTTGCACGACTGACATTTTGGTTTGGGTTTTAAAAAAATGCAGGAATTAGAAAATAAAGTGCAGGTCTTGATTGATGTTAAAAGAGTGTACAGAATTACAGTTTAAAGAATGTCAATGTCAATCAAACAAAAAAGAAAGAAAAAAGTTGACATATATTTTTCCTATAGATATTGTTTTTGACTTTGTGTGCTAAATCTATAACAGTGATTTTTAGGTATGGATTCGGTGATTTTGTTCTTGAACCTTAAAAAATCTTTAACTTGATTTCTCTTAAAATTGACTTTGCTGACTCTTTTATTGAAAATGTCAAAATATCAATAACTTATTTTTGAAAATGTATCTACTATGACCTAAAATGAAAGAAAAGTTTCTGTGGTGTTTTGAATGGATGTTTATGATCCTCAGGTCTGTTTGGGGTCTTTAATGTCAATCTGTGGGATTTTCTCAGCTGTATCAAACACTGAAGTTAAACACTGAGGTTCAGAGCAACAAACTTTATTCCTCAGAAATATAATAAATATAAATATTCAATCTCATCATTTTAGGGTAACAAAATCTATTAAATCTATTAAAATTGTGATTTATTCCCAACTGAAAAGTTTTAAATGTACACATAGATTTAGTGTTTTACAGATAATGACGAGACGATGTCTCTCTCATCTGTAACTGTGATGTGGTTTCATGAACATTAAATGATTCTCAGACTCTTTTATGTGAATATTTATAAGCTTCACATTAACATCATCTCCTGTCTTATTTACAGGTGAGGTTGGGGTAAGTTGTCACGTGTAGGTTAATTTCTACATCTATAAGGTTTTGCATCAAATGATTAAATACACAGTCGCTTGAACAAACACAGAGATTAAATCCTCCTTAAATATGTTAAGATCATATTTGTGAATTCTGATATTAGATTTTTATTTACATTAAGTTTTTTCATAAAAAAATGGGACAATGCACATATTAACCAAAACATTGGAGCATGAACATAGGCCAAATTTAGCCATACAGGTTCGTTTTCATTTGTAGTCTCAAGCAGGTTGATGTTAAATATAACAAATACATTAAAAATCTCATTTACAATAAACATACTCGTATCATAATTGACATTTACCAAACAGCATAATCTTAACCAACAAAATACAAATACATTATTTCAAGTCATTTGATTATCCACTGTTTAACAGACGTAGATGAGATCTTATCTCTACACTTTAAAACAACTGCAGCACTTGGTTTTGCAACTCAATTCTATCTACTATTTTAAGTTTTGACTTGTAATAAGTTGGCATAACTAATAAAAGCAAGTTAAAGCACTTTAACGTGACTTTTTAAGGTAAAGTAGCCTAACATAAAAATGTGTTGATTTGACAAAAATGCTGCATATTTTTACAGACACATTATTCCATACTGTATGTACATGTATAAGAAACATATGTATAAGAAAAAAGCTGATTGACCAAAAGTACTTCTTGTAAATGGTACTGTACAGTGTTTAAATGAAGAGTCTGTTGAATGGCATCAGTGATGTGTGTTCATGTTGGCCAGGTGAACAGAAACGGTGTGAGTTTGATGGTGTTGTTCTGACCCCTGCAGGACAATCACTGATACTGAACACAATATACTCATTTCAACATCTCTCTGTGTAGGGATTTTAGGTAAGTGTGTGTGCGTGTGTGTGTGTAGAGCTCAAGGTCATGGCTGGTTTTATTTTCAACATGTCTGTCTTTTGATCTGTGTCTCAGAATGACAAGGTAATACACACATACACACACACGTCAGCAGTATGGAAATGAATTCAGTATGACAAGCTCTTCAGGAAAGACAGACCTGAGCTCACACAAACACAGATGGACACCAACACAGTAAATCCTGTGATCAAACACAGCCGACACATGTAGCAGGATATAAAAAGAGAACACACACGCATACACACAGAGAGACACACACACACACACCTTCTGCTCAGCAGGCGTTTGGTCAGCATCTTCTGTTTCCTGTGATTGGTCCGTCTGATGTTGCTCCGAGCTAAACACGGGACAGATAAAAATAGTTTGAGATCGTTCTGTGTTTGTGTCAACGATCCATCAGATTTCCAGACACCTGGTTATGACCTCATTACATCACACGGGTGGCAGTCACACCACAGGCCACATCAAATATAACAGAGAGAAAAACAATCCAAACATTATTATACATTAAAATATCAGAATAAAAGAGTTGACTCATATCCTCTGAAAACACCAAATCACTCAAATCTCTTTTGTTTTCAATTTTGTACCATCAGTAATTCCTTAAGTGTCACGGAGCCACATGTGAGAATTAATTATTTACATAACTATTAAACCAATGATATATATATCTTTACAAACTATATATCGCTAGAAAGCTCCAAGAGTGGATTTTTCTAAATTTCCAAACCTTTTTGTAGTAATAATATAGGCAGTGACAGTAATGCATTTTTATGACAAGACAAACCAATGACACCTAAGGGCATTTATTGGAAAACCATTTTAACTTAAATATTTAGTTCAAAACTACACAGTAAAAAGTGTGATCAACTAAAAAACTACTTCAATAACACCTAAAAGAAGTTTGTTTTTCCAACTTATATGTTTAAGTGAAAAACACTTTAAGTGAAACATTTAAGTTGAAAGAATTTGGTGGTACCAATTGAAGTAATTTATTAAGTTGATCCAACTTATCACTGTGTAGTTGAGACTTGTGGCTTTATTGTTAAGTAATTTAGGCTTGAAACATTTTCATTTTTATGTTTTTATGTTAAGTATATACTTTATTGCATTTTTTAAACAAAGTTAAACTGCAATTTTTGTATTTGATTTTTTTTATATTTTTATATTAACTCAAGACACTTTAATGAAAAAATTCTTTTAAAAGAGACAGAGCGGATGAGGGGGTAAAAAGGTGATGTGTGCCTTCAAATGAATATAACTTTGGCATTATTTGGTCCAGTTAAGGAGTTTTAATATCATCATTAAAGATGTGGACTGAAGAATGAGCTATGGAGCAGAAGGTTTAAGTAAATAAAGACTTAAAATGTTTCTTCTGGTGCTTTATTTGTCATTATTAAAGCCATGGAGGAACTAACATCATACACATGAGGGATGAATGTTGTTGAGCCTTAAACTGCAGATCATTCTGCCCGAGCGATTAAACAACAACAGTAATCCATGTAAACCACTCCGTCCATTCATCTCTCGACCCATCAGTGCTGGATTTTAATTACCCACACAACATCACATCAACTACAGCAACTGAACTTATCTCTCGGGTCAATGCGGTCCGTCCTCATCATTATATACTCGTTCTCCAACCACGTCTCTAAATTTCTCTTTCTGGCTCTTCTGGATGGGTCAGACCGACCTTAAAGACACACGCACACATGTCATGTGTATATTTATGCTGGAAGTAACATATGAAACATTAAACATGCTCTGTGGACACTACGACTCAAAGATTTTATTTCTTCTCAATTATTCATTTCTTTGAAAGTTAAGAAGTCATTAATATGTAAATCAGTTCACATGATAACAAGCTTTAACTGTCTGATCTGGGACACATCACTGCACATTAAACAACTGATTTCATATCTGAAGTCTCTCTCTATGACTGCCCCTCCATTTAACTTTAATAATTTGACTGTTTTATTCCTCTAGATGATCTCAGCCACATGAAAGAATCTGAGACACAAATATGATGATCTGAGACAATCTGAGACACATCTATGTTGATCTGAGACTCATGAGACAATCTGAGACACATCTATGATGATCTGAGACACATGAGACAATCTGAGACACATATATGATGATCTGAGACACATCTATGATGATCTGAGACTCATGAGACAATCTGAGACACATCTATGATGATCTGAGACAATATGAGACACATCTATGATGATCTGAGACAATCTTAGACACATCTATGTTGATATGAGACACATCTGAGACAATCTGGGACACATTATGATATCTGAGACACATTTGAAACAAATCTATGATTATCTGAGACACATCTGAGACAATCTAAGACACATCTATGATGATCTGAGAAACATCTGAGACAAATCTATAATGATCTGAGACACATCTGAGACAATCTGAGAAACATCTATGATGATCTGAGACACATCTGAGACAAATCTATGATGATCTGAGACACATCTGAGGTGCTCGGAGACACATCTTTGATGATCTGAGACAATCTGAAACACGTCTATATTAATTTGAGACAATATGAGACACATCTATGATGATCTGACATGATCAGTGACACATCTAGGATGATCTGAGACATATCTATGATAATACGAGACATATGAGACAATCAGAGACACATCTGAGTTGATCTGAGACACATCTATTATGATCTTAGACAATCTGAAACACTTCTACAGTATGTTAATTTGAGACAATCTGAGACACATCTATGATGATCTGACTTGATCAGTGAAACATCTAGGGTGATGAGACAATCTTAGACACATCTATGTTGATATGAGACACATCTGAGACAATCTGAGACACATCTGAGACAATCTGAGACACATTATGATATCTGAGACACATCTGAGACAAATCTATGATTATCTGAGACACATCTGAGACAAATCTATAATGATCTGAGACACATCTGAGACAATCTGAGACACATCTATGATGATCTGAGACACATCTGAGACAATCTGAGACACATCTATGATGATCTGAGACACATCTGAGATAAATCTATGATGATCTGAGACACATCTGAGACAAATCTATGATGATCTGAGACACATCTAAGGTGCATGGAGACACATCTATGTTGATATGAGACACATCTGAGACAATCTGAAGCCGCCTGTGGAAACGACAGTCGGAGTTCGCCCCCTAGTGGCAGTCGTATTGAAGTTTCAGTTTAATCGCATATGGGAGAGAAGCTCATTCCGGCGCAAGAGGCTTCATTCTAATAATTATGTTTACTGTGATGGAATAAATAAATGAAGGCAAATGAATGAAACAATAGACAGCTATGCATATATATGACAAATATTGCCAATATTTTTGGAGAGAACATATGAAGACACATTTAAAATAATAACGTACACAAATTAAATTAATAATGTATTTATTATCAGTAATCAAAATGTTTTTTTAAGGATTCAAGTGTTACTAATAAAGTTAAATCAAAAGGATTAATCATTTTCACCTCACACACAGTTTGTGATTGGAATACAATGAAATACATAACTTCCAGTCAGCATGTCGAATGCGGTTTAGTCTCACAAGTTGACATTTTTTGAACGGATCCAACGCTCAAAACGGATCCGAAATGTACGCATCCGCAGATGGTCGGCACCTCACACAACCCCTTTGCGACTCTCCATAGGAAATGAATGACTTCCGGCTTATCGGCCGTCGTTTGTCGTGTGCAGTGGAAAGGCGGCTTGAGACACATCTGAGACAATCTGAGACACATTATGATATTCTGAGACACATCTATTATGATCGGAGATGACCTGAGATGCATCTGATATGATAAGAGACACCCGAGACCCATTGGAGATGATCTGAGAATTTACTGAAGAGGATCTTATTTGATGTACAATATCTCAAAGACGCTTTTGAAAAGTCTTAGGTTTATTTCTGTTCAAAACACTCTCAATTCAATTCTTGTACACATGAAGCTGATTGAGTTAACAAACAGACGATAAAAACACTTGACAACTTCTTCTCATACAGTAGGTGTCAGATGATGAATCAGCTCTCCTGGAGTTTATTACAGGCACTCAGTGCTGATCCCAGAACAGTGATGAAACGATGCACATCAGTGAAGGTGTTGTACAGGGGCACAGGAGCGACACGCAGCACATCCGGTTCTCTCATATCACACTGAAACATCAGATAAACACACATTAGCTTCCACAAATACCACATTTTTATTTGGGGATGTTCTGAATGTATTTTTCACACAGCTGTAAAGTGTCTCTGTGACGTACAGCGATTCCTCTCTTCTCCAGCTCTTTAAACACATCTCTGATGGGAAGAGAGAAGCAAAGAGACAGCTGACAGCCTCTCTCCTCCGGCTCTGATGGACTGATGATCTTAATGAAGGGCTTGTCCGGGTTCGACTCATCTTTGCTGTAGTAATGTTTGATGAGATACTCCAGATAACCCGTCAGAAGCACAGACTTCTTCCTCAACTCCTTCATGCTCGTCTTGTTAAAAATCTACACGCAGAAATACACTCAAGTTAAGCGAAATCTCTACAAAAAAACAGCACTCAGATTTATTCTCATATTGCAAAAAATATGTCCATATTGTCAGTGTGTTTAGTGATGTTTGTCTGCTGTCTCTCACCTCTAAACTGGCCTGTAGTGGACACACCAGTAAGATCGGCTGATTCGACAGACGGAAACCATTAACACCAGACTGAAGCTCCAGTTCTGTGGGAATATTCAGACACGGCCATGAAGTTTCAGAATCACAGACTGGATCATTTACATCGACACAGAGATCATGTACCGTTGTTCATTTGAAATCTAGTTTTCAGGTCGTGTCCCCACCAGCCCACCAATCTGAAACACAAGCATGAGATTTGATGAGAGTTTTCATGAGATCTGTACGTGTGAAGAAAACATTTCCTGTAGTGTTTAATACTTACGCTGGTCTGACTGTATGTGAATGAGTCTGGTGTATAAAAGCACCTGCCAGACCACCTGCCCCTGAGTTCACATACTGAACCAAACACAACACATTTACATAAACACTCAATGATTTACTCACTAAACATGCACAATATATACTTTAGTATTATTCAGTAATATGGCATTAGAGAAATGGATTTTTGTTTTTTTCACTGGGACAGTACCCTTTCATAAAGGTACACCTTTGTACCCAAAGAGTGCATAGTACTTCAAAGGTACACTGTATTTTGATAAAAATTCCGTAGAAATTACAATGTTATTGCAGCTGGGTTGCCGGTAATTTACTGTAGATTTACATTTTATGTTATTTACTGGCAAGAGTTTGTTCAAAGTTAAATACATTTTAAATATTAACACGTCTTTATCTTTACAGAATAAAACTATACAATAACAGCCTCATGCAAAACATTCTGGGAACCAGAAATCGTCATCAACCTTTTTCTGTTTTTTTGCTTCAGATTTTGTTTTCCAGAATGTTTTTCTTGATGCTGTTTTTTTTTTGTTGTACTCTGTAAAGACAAAGATTTGTAAATTTTTAATGTTTATTTAACTTTGAACAAAATGTTGCCAGTAAAAAAAAAATAAATGTAAATCTACGGTAAGTTACCGGCAACCCAGCTGCAATTTCTACTGAATTTTTTTTACAGTGTACATATTGACAGTTCAAAGATATATTTTTACCTAAATGGTATATATTAGGACCTTTTTTAAAGGGTACTGCCCCAGTGACAACTTTGTACCTTTATTTTTGACAGTGTTCCAATGTGACGTGAATATAAATACTTTCAAATATATTTCATAAAGGCAAAAAATATATTGGTGAAAAATAAATTTTTGTAAACATATTTCAGCACATATATTTTTTGGCCTTTTTTAAATTTGAACATATATTTTTTGCCGTATGGGAATGAACTAAAGTGTCTGTATGAACAAATATTCAAGCAGCTCTTATGGGTTTAGCTCTGGAGCTGCACTTCTGAATCATTCCTGTCAACCCTCCCGGGATTCTCCTGTATTTTGCCATTCTTTCCCACCATCATCCCGTTTAAATAATTTTATGTATCTTTAATCTTTCTATAAAAAAATCTGACAGGCCATATTTGATGTTTGCTACATTACTCTTCAATAAAGCAGGCGGCGGCGCGGCAGTATGACATATCACTCAAACGACACCCGCCAATCAAACAAGAAGAAAAGCTTCCTGATGATGTATGGAAGATGAAGAGGCGTGTGCAAAGCTACAACCGCCACTCACATTAGCGTGCATGTCCACCCGCCAATGTACACAAACTTGCAGATTTTGATGTGCGGGCTGATGGGGTGTGCATTTTTTATAACTTTGCATGTTGGGAATGAAACTTCTGCGACGTGTGTTTCCTATGTGTTTTCAGTACAAATATCTAAAAATTCTTAAATCAAGATGCAATTTCTTAACCTAAAAAGTTTAGTTTTAGACAAAAATATACAATTGAAGGGAATTTTAGCTTAAAAACAAGCCAAAAATCTGCCAAATACTGAGCCCCTAAGGTGACATTGGAGTAAAAAAAATCTAAGGTTTAGTTTCAATTTCAAACTTCCATATGCTCATGCCAAACCTTCATGTGGAGAATTTTTTAAGGTTTTCACTAACATTCAATTTTCTTGAATTAAGATTTTTTTTTTAAAGCACAAATTCACTTAAATTGGATATTTTTGTCTAAAAACTAGACTTATTTTCTTAGGTCATTTTGCTCATCAAGAAAATACACCATGATTCACAGTAAGAAGTTTGAGATTTGAAAACAAGAAAAAAATACTAAAATGTGAAATACTAATGTACCCATTCATTCCCTTGCGTAGTAGTGAAAACGGGGGGATGTTAGGGTTTAAATTTCCCTTATTTTAAAATTCCAATGTTGACAGGTGTGTTCTGGATGTATGGATAACATGATAAGTGATGATATTATTCAGACATATGTGAGATTGTGGAACATTCATGGGTTTGGTAAAAACATGAAGAAATGATGACAGAATTATTATTGTTTGGTGAACTGACCCATTATTGATTCATAATCATAGATGAATGAATCACACGCGTAGATTTACCTTATAAGTGCACCAGCACGCAAAATCCACGTTCCAGTCATGAAGTCGTAGCTCTACATTTCCTACAGCGTGAGCACAATCAAATCCTACAAAACAACCCTGAACAAACACACAAGAACACATACTTACAATTTACAGTGATAAAAGGGGTAGAATTTCCTACAGTTTTTTTTAAAAACACCAAGGTTGTATCCATATCTCTGAGATTATAAAAGGGGGTCAATGCAAAGTAATTCTGCACTTCCTTTTAGATCACTGAAAAGCACTGTATGGTCACGTCAGAGATGCGTCTTTCTTTGTGTGCATTTTAAACATTGACATCTTCATAAATAAAAGGATGGGCACAATCTTTCATCGCTCTTCTACAGCAAGTGGGAGCTGATATAAATAAAGAGAAGACATCCATGATCTTGTGTCAACCCAAGATCTTATTTGAGGAGTTTACCTCATTGACTTCAGAATGATGGAACGGTAAATGCTAAAATGCAAACTCATATCTGTGTTTTGCCTAGAAAAATACATCATCCCTGTGGCACTCTAAACAAATGAATCCTATGAATCCATTATAGTGAAGACATCGATAAAATCATAGTAAAATAGTGATGGCATGAAGGCCGTGTGTACAGTAAGTATTCACCTTAGCGTGACCGGCTTTTGTGATGGCTTCCATGTTAAAGAACTGACCGGTGTAATACTGAACCGCACCGAGCATGACAACAGCCACGCTGTCTCCCTCCCGCTCGATGACAGACACTATATCCTCTGTTCTTATCATCTCTTCACCCTGAAACAACCAATCAAATGACCTGTCAGCTGTGACATCATAACGATCGGAACAGGAAGTGATGTCATTACCTCTCTGGGTTTAATGAGCAGCATGCTGTCATCAGGATTGAATCCTCGCAGACGAATCTGAGATTCCACCGCATACTGTGACAGAAAAACATCACAAATGCTCAAGAAAAGAAAAACTTCACTTCATTGTCAGACTTTAGCAACATTTCTCAAATAAATATTTGACTTTTTAATACTCCAGCAGAGCACATACAATAAAGTAAGTAACAGATCCTACAGTAGAGAAACAGATTAAAGTGACTTATAAAAGCCTTCAGAGCCAATACTTTCCCACAATGAAACACTACAGCTGATTTTAATGAAATTGATTCTCAATATCAATCCAAATGAATGTGTCATATCTAATAATCATTCAATGAATGCATCAAATCTACTGCTATTGCCACGAGCGACTGTCAATGATTTTAATAAGTAATTGAAGCGTGTCGATCCGGGCCAGATATCCAACATTAATGAAACATGCAAACTGCTGCATGAAACTAAATAAAGAAACCAGATTCAAATGTAGATATCTGCCTTATTTAGTTGGGTTGAGTCGTATTAGAGTTCATTATTACACTTGGTGCTGTTCGTTTGGGATTAAACTCGGATGCGCACCAAAAGTGGACCAAACAATGAACTCTGGAGCGGTTTGTTTGTGGTGAGGACACGATCTGACCTTGAACAGACAAAAGTATTGCCGTAGTCAGCTGCGATTTGGATTATGGGATGAGGAAAAGTTTGTTAACAGTTAGCATGAGCAACAAAAGCCTGCTGGTAGCTTGCGGACAAACTTCGCCATGTGCAGTGTTTTAAAAGATTATTTTTAAGTAACATCAATGTTTCAATCTTGACTTGAAAAGTTTGCCTAAAGTGGTGTATACAAACTATTTATAACAACCACGAATACAATCAGAACACGCAGTCATCTCTCATTTTATTGGATGTATGCGTGTTGTCGCAGACAGAACTAAACTTCCGGTCCCTGTTTGTTTAATGGTCTGACTAGTGCCTAAACTTAACTGAAGGGAAATTTGGCAGCCGATTTGTAGTTTAGATTGTATAGATTATATAGTACACATTTTACGTTAGCTCAGTGTCATTTTTGATACGCTTGAACTAAGGTAATGTACTTGTTATTTATTTAGCTTGTTATCAGAAATAAACTACTGTTGTTATTGATTCTTTGTAGAAGTTTACCAGAAGTTACGTTTGTTACACGAAAGCTGGTACTGCTGAAACCGTCTATATAAACAGCGGTGTGATATCTGCTGTATTTTCCTCTTTTTTGTTTACTTCCGGGGTTCCGTTGGGATATCCCGCACGTTGATTCTGACCAATCAAAAAGCAGTTTAGGAAATCCGCTCAAAGACACGTGTGGCCAACGAGTGATGTGGATTTGGTCGGACCACAGCAATCAGTGTGGTGTAAAAAGGAACCAAAACTGCTAAAAATGCTACAATGTATAATTGTTTGCCTTTGGTCCAGATCAAATGAAGCGAACTACAGATGTGAAAGTACCCATAAACTCCACATCATTTAAAATTAAAGGTGTATTGTTTAAATTTTAGAAGGATCTCTTGACAGAAATATAATCTACATAACTATCAGAGGTGTATAAAGACCTTACAAAATGAACTTTATACCACGGGTCTGTTCAATGCTGTATTCTGATTGGTTGAGAAATGTTTCACGGGGTATGCATTATTTTTCAATAACCGCACACCTCACTTTTCAAATGTCTTAAAAATAGGCACCAGAGCAATGTTTGTGGTAACCGTGGTATAAGAGGAATAATGAACTCCTGTCCTTTGAATTATTTGAAAATAATGCACTCTCGCCACTAGATGCTGCACACACACCACCTTTAACTCTTTATCTTAAAAAACAGAAAACAAATAATCACAGCCCAGTTTCTCTTGTGTTATAGCAAGCAGTGGATTAAAGATGAAACGTGCGCAAACTTACATGGTCCGATGGAAAGGCTCGGTCCTCCAGAATGATTTTGTGCCGTTTTGGAGTGGGTTTATAGAAGGAAAGCTGCAAAAAATTATATGAACTCTATTATTCACATGTTAAGAGGTTATTCACATATAGGAGGTGTAAAGATGAATTTTACCATTAGAAGATGTAAATTCACAGTCAATCCATTCATCAAAGCCACTTCTTCTGGTTTAGCACCTATTTATAGATTAAAACATGTTTTAAAGGTTTTTTATTTGGATTCACAGTTCTAACCTAGAGTAAAATAATGACTTCACCATATACAGTAGACATACACAGTAATGTTGCATCTCTTTATCCTGTTTCTGTTTCCTTTCAGCCCAACAAATCCTTGAATAAATGTAAAATTGACTCTTTTTCAATTATGTAGAGTAAACTAAAACTAAAAATTGAATTTGTGAATATGTGTCAATATGTGTCACATTTGAATCAACCCACTAAATACCTATTGAGATATAAGATTTAACTTTATGCACATTTGTGTGTTTATATAAACATAATTATTATACACACTAGACACACATACTGTATATATGATGTATACAAAAGCTTTATTCTGTAACTGACTAGTCGTGATTAATCGTTACGCAGCGTTAATGGGGATTATATTTTTTTATTGTAGGGTTGTTCTGTTCTCATACTGCTAACACACATTTATGTCCAAACACATTGTAAAAGCTGATTTTGCATAATATGAGCCCTTTAAAATGTTATTTATTCAACATATGCTGTATTCTGGAAATGAGTTTGTTATACTCTAAGCTGGTTTTCTTTCCTGGAATCTACCAATATTCCTGCAGCTATATCTGGATGTAACCCTTAACCCAGGTGTTGCAAGCGTCTGTAATAAAAACACCTGTATGTCTAAGTTTGTCATTAACCTAAATACAGCCCCATAAAAACAGCTTTTGTTGAATCAGAAGTGATTATACTGTATGAGGGGGTAAAGTCCTCTTTATTACCCACAATCTTTGCCATCAGATCCTCTAGGTTTTCTTCAGCCCAGACCCAAGGACGCGAGCCCTCCAAGTGACCATGAGAGCCCCTGCAAACAATCAGTTTCAGATGTTGAAATGATCTAAAGTAGTGTAAGATCACGGTAGAAACTTTTAGAAAAAAGGAGACTCACATTTTGGCCCATTTGTCTAATTCCTCATCAATGTATTTCTTAGCATTTTTTGGCTGAAGGCCGAGAGAGTTTCCCACGAAATAAACACAATCTTCAGAGCCATCCACGAGTGACAAATCCGCTGCAAGCACACAGAGAAAAATCTGATGATTAACTCAAGGCCGGGTCTACGGGGGGCTAGGGGGGCATTGCCCCCTTCTGATTTTCCCTCTGCCCCAAAAATGTCCAGCCAACCATAAAAAACAGAGTGTCTCTTTACACAAATAGCATCCATGGTTGGAAAATGCCATTTATATTAACACCAACTCATAGGAAAACTACTATTCTCTACAACGGTGATTTAAAGAAAACACATATTTCAAATATATATCAGAAAAAAATGCAATTCACTACATAAACGTATAACACATATTAATATAAAACTATTATATTTATAGTAAAACATCCCCAAAAGAACCCCTAATCCTTTTTTAGACTCAAATAAAACAGAGAATGGCAAGTCTTCAGCAGTTTTGTTTGTTTTAAACGTAGTTTTGTTTATTAAAATTAGAATATGCAGTTTGGTTGTAGCATGATATATTAGATATATAAATGATATAAGATGGTTATACATTAAATATACACATCATTGTAACAGCTGCGCATTGCATACAGTTTTAAAATCATGTTTTGGCAGTCTTGTCATCATCATCAGCTCGCGTTTCCAAACTTCACACAAGTTCCTATAGGAGACATAAGATGGTGTTTTATAATGTTCTGTTGTATTATAATATCTAATTTACTGAAGAAAGCAGTGTGATTTATCTTTGGACTTGTTGCAGCTCACACTTACTGTGGGTTTACACCAGATGCGAGTTCAACGATTTGCGCAAGTAGATTACATACAAAGTCAATGCAAAGGCGCGATCAGACTCGTCCTCCCGTGAGGCGATGCGGATGACGCAATATAGGCGGCGCGTTTACCACGAAAACACGCGCTACTCGAGCGAAAGATTCGCATAACACAAACTTAAATCCTGCGAGTAATCTAGAGCGAGTAGATTACTTGGTGTGTATGTAGCATTACAGTATTTTAGGGCTTGTGCTTTTGTCAGGTGCTGTTTCTTTCAGCAAACAGGATAAGCTTTTGACAAATTTGTCATATAAATTTGTCAAATTGCTTCCATGATGCTGTCATCAATAGATTATTTGTACGCGTTGTGCTTTGTTGTGATATTTGAGCATGTATGGTAGGGTCAGGAATGAATGAAAATCTAGCCTATGAGACTGACACGTCGAGGATTGAATGACGTCACCAGAGTTTGCCATAACTTGGCTTCAGGTGCATTGACCGAACATTGTTACTGCATATCTATACAAATGTTGACATTAAAAACTTGTGTGTTTGCCCACATTGATAAGACACACAACATGAATGATGTATTTTCTGTTTGAAGGAGACAAACAACGTAAAACCTTCAGATCTGTTTTATATATATTTTACATTGAGCGTTCTCTCTGCCCACCCAATATTCCTGACTGCCCCCCATGTGAACACATGATACAGTGAACCTGATCACAACTCGTGCTATTTATCTCCTACAGTCATATAACAGCGATCATATAGTCATAAACTGAACAGAGTTTCTTATCTAACATGACTGATAAACACTCACATGGAGGTAGCTCAGATATTTTTGGAATAAGAAAGTCCTGTCGCAGATGTTTGATCTCATCGTGTTGGTCCAGATATTCAGCCACACTGAGTGACGTCGGGTTACAGCGAAGCTCCTGTGAGATTTTCGTGATCTTCTCCTGTGGGTTCTCCATATTAAATGTCCTGCAGAAGAAAGCTGTTTCTTTATAAATCTGCAATATCTTGAGTTACATGCAGTCCACACGCTGTACTTCACCTGGCAGTGTTTCAGACGGTCACTGTGGTTCACTTTGCCCTTTAACCTCGTGTGTGTCTGAGCTAATCATTTCTAGAGATCCTCTTTCATTACGACGTCTTTCTCTTTACAACCACACAGAAACTTCCTCTAAACACATCAACATTAACTGAAATCTGATTATTGTGTCACTTCTCCTTTTTAAGAGTAAAGCTCAGATAAAAAATTCTTCTTAAACTTATTGAACCTCATTGGCTAAATGATGATTTAAAGCCATACATTTTGGCATCTGATTAAAAAAATACTAATAACTCATAATAACAAGACACATGATCAAAACAAAAGCTTGATGTCAAAAATGTCATTGTGTTTGTATTGTTTCGGTAATAGATTTATACATTTTAAATGGGTGAATATTAATCTCATGATCTGCATGCTAACCATCCAATCAAGATTTCAATCAGAGGTTCTCAAACTGAGGGGGCTGCAGTCCTCTGTCGGGCCACCAGATGGTGCCAGAGGTCTACAGATTTATTAATTCATCACAAATCAAAGTTCAGAAAACAATGACTATCGACCAAAATAACTACATTGTGTTATTTCATGTTTTTGTTTGATGACAATTCAACCTTTGAGATGTCATGAATTTTAATGGATTTTCATAAAATGATTTTTTTTGGAGGGGCCACACTTAAAACACTGATAGTAGACATCTGAGAGGAAATGTGATAATAAAATAAAAGGAGCTCTGGAGGCCATAAATGTCAAATAAATTTAGACAAAGCAAATCTAAAAACAATCTAACATATAGACATTTGCTTTGATATTTTGTGCAGTGTCCTGCTGAAAAAACAGCATAGAGCAGCATAATTCCCATACTGGTTTGGTGCTGGTATTCTATGCTGGTTTAGCTGGTGGTAGAATACCAGCACCAGAACACAACATATGCTGGTCTTGCTGGTTGGTTTTTTCCAGCAGGGTGACTAAACATACAAATATTTTTTTGCATGCAAAATGTCATAGCAGTCAACATGTAATTACTAGAGCTTGCATGTTCTCCCTGTGTCAACATGGCCCTTATGAAATTAACCATGTTTTACTACGCTAACCAGTTTTTTTTAACTGTAGTAAAACTATGGTTCATTTTTGTTAGGAGGGCAATCTGGTTTCCTCTCACAGGCTAAAAACGTGTAAGCTATGTGAATCTGCACAAATTGCCCCTTCCCCAACGTGCGTATAGGCTACAGTAGATTACGTTGTGCGGATCAACCTGTGTATGGATTAACCCGATCTCACCTTGAATATACTGGAATGGCGTGAAAAATAAAGAAAGAGAAAATACATAATAAATAGTTGTTTTGAAGCATACATATTTAACACTTTTAAAACACCAGATTTTTACCCCAGAGTATTTAAGAAATTAAAATGTTTAAAAAGAAACAATGGGGTGACATAGTGTTACTCACAAACCTGTCAGGGGTGCCCATGGGACAAAATCTGTCATAAATAAACAAATAAATACTGAAGAGAGACGTGGATGAGCTGTGATTGCACGCCTCATAAGTCAGCACTTAGACACTTAGAGAAATCCATGTATCAAAATTATCATTGATATTTCTATGAACGCAAGTAAACAAGACATTGATGCAAAGTGTGATAATATGCACCCACATGACTAGTGTGGTGAAAACCTTTAGAAATGTGTCTTATGACAACTTTGATGAACTTTTTTGATCCACTGCAAATGTTGACTAGTGTAATGATGGAAATTGTTGAGTGACTCATATGTGAATTGAGGGCTAATGTGCATCAGATTATAAGAAGAGGAGAAAACTCAAATCATTCTTTAGGAGTTGGATTGAGATGTGGAATGAGTAAATTATCCAGATGATTTCACTCTGTGAGCAAAATGTTGGAAAATGACTTAAATTTGAACCGACAGACAAGACCTCCATCAACCCACAGGTAACAACTCGAGCAGGTAAACCTGAGCCCTTTTCACACACAAATTCCGTAAAATACACGGCATATGAATCCTGGATTTTTCCGGAATAGTTGGATTTTTTTTCATTCACACTGCCAAGTTTATCCGGCATGTGACGGTCCCGGAAAGACACGTGACCTATTGAAAGTCCCGCCCTCTCTTCTACGCAGCGTCTGAAGTTTGCATATTATATATTATTTCTCCCTCCAAGAACCACTCGCGTGCATTTTTGTTTATGATAAGATTATAAAGGAGCGCGTGACGCACCGTTTTAATGCTGGTCTCAGCTTCAGAGTGGATATTTGACGAGCTCCCTGATCTCTACTTTAATACAGTTTTCAGACATTTCTCATCGTGATTGTTTATATGCATTTAAAACCCGCATTTTGAGGAGCTGAACGACTTGTTGGGATGATGCGCGGGTATTTTCGTTTATTATAGCTCAAATGAGCACGTGACGCGATATTCTTTTATGCTGCTGAATGATCTCCGTTTCAACGCAGTAAGTAACGAGCTAACTTACCTGATATCTGCTTCAGTCCAGTTTGCTGACATTTCTCGTTGTGAATGTTGTAAATCCCTCATTTTAAAGAGTTGAATCAACTTCATGTTGCCATGACACGCGCGTCCTCACTACAGCACGTGCGTCATTGTTTATGCGTCTCATTTATCATTTCCTGATTACTGCGTCTATCTAGTTTGCAACATTTCTCGTGATGAATGTTTGTATGCACGTTATCTCGTTGTAAGGAGCTGAACAATAACTTGTGTTGTGATGATGACGCGTGCGTCCTCACTTCCACACACCCATTACGGCATTCTTGCGGCTTCTTGTTCACACAGAGGGTTACCCGCGTATCTTACTAGGTCCTCTTTCCGGCAATGATCCCAGAAGATTAACGGAACGAGTTTTTGTTCACACAGACGCTTGTCTGGCAATTTTACGGGTATTTTCTGGGACCAGAGGTCTGTGTGAATGAGGTTCTGGTTTATTCAGATCTCTCTTGGGTTTGTCTGAATTTACATTTATGCATTTGGCAGACACTTTTTCCCCAAAGTGACCTACAGTGAATTTGATCAGCATATAAGCTCCTTGGGATCAACCCCAAAACCTTTTGTATCAGGGCCGGGTCTACGGGGGGGATTGCCCCCCATCCAGATTTTCCTTCTGCCCCCCCAAAAATGTCCAACCAACCATAAAATAACGGAGTCTCTTTGAACAAAAAACGTCCTCTGTTAGCAAACACTAGTGTTTACAGCTCCCGCCCACTATCGTCTGATTCGCTTATTCAACTTATTCAAGCTTTGGAGGGCTTTTCAGCAGTATTTAAAGGACAAGTTGGGTATTTTACACTTAAAGCCCTGTTTTCAGATTGTTTATGATGAAATAGAATGGTTTTGACTGAAATTTCGACATTTGCGGCTGCCCCGAGAATTTTTGGGTGTTTGTGTTTCAGCTCCTACCTTTACAATGTGTTTAATGGTGCACTGGAACAATCCTTCCTAAAATGCATTAAACTTTTCGTTTCGTTTGTCCAGCAAGCCTAGTACCGAGCCTGTTTTGTATTGCATGTTGTGGTGTTATTTTCCACCGGCATGTGGCAGTCTTTCAATTCTAGCAAATAAAAACGCTTGTTAGAATTGTACAGACAGGACTATGCATTGAAATGTCACCAAATATTATTATACAAGTATATCATATCATTGCAAGAAAAATGCCAATTTGTAGAGATATGTTACAGTGTTTTCATTTATTAAGATGTTCCACGACTCTACTGTAAGTTTAAGGGGCCACAAATTAAAGTACACTTACCAGGGGCACGTTCAAGTTCAAAACAGTGAGCAATGTTTTGCTACGGTTTTCGGGTTGAACAACATGTTTCCTGGAAACGGTGTGCAACAGGGTATGTCTTGTTTGGTGAGTGTGTCAGTACAACCAGCAGCAACATGTAAATAAACCACGCGGTACTAAAGAGACAGCTCGCTCAATGGGTTCATGTTGTAATGTTTTCTTTCATTCTGGACAGTAAGCTTAGTCAAATATAGCAGATCAAAATTCATATTGATATAGTAAATACATTTATCATCTTGTTTTTTTTTTACTGTTCCTTTAATCTAGGGCTGCATAAAGATTAATCACAACTAATTGTTTGCAGAATATGTTTTTGTATACATCATATATGTGTGTGTTGTGTATAAAAATTATGTATATATAAATGCATATATACATTTCCATATTTATATATAATTTATATTGTATTTAAATATAAATGAATAAAACTATGTGTTTATTAAACATGCATGTGCTTGTATTTATATATGAAGAGTTTCGTTGCAAAACGAGATAAAGCTATTTTTTTTAATTGTTCAGAAATCTCATTTTTTGGTTGTGCATTCCAATTAATTTCAATGCAACTGCAGTTGGTTTGTTTTGATTTAAACCTTCATAACTTAAAAAATACAGCTAAGTAGCACCATAAAACAAAATAATAACATGATAACATAATAATAAACATGTTTTGACAAAAATTTAAAAAAACGGATTTATCTCATTTTGCAACGAAACTCTTCCTATACAGAATTATTATACACAGTACACACACACACACAAATATGATGTAAACAACAACTTTTATTCTGCAAACGATTAGTTGTGATTAATCATTATGCAACCTTATACTTTAATCTTAAATCTGTTCAGTGTAGTCTAGATGTTTGATACTGATGTGTATTTATTTTGTCTCCCTCCAAAATCATCACTTTTTATACTCAGAAACTGTCCTCTGCATTATCAATTACTTGCACATTAATTATTTTGATATATTAGTCTATTCAATATTTTCCTGTCTGACTACAGATGAAAGACAGATTTGGGTCCAGGCCAGTGAGATCTTTTACATGTAAATAATGATATGAACTGTCTAAAAGTGTGCCAATGATCGTTGGGATGACAGGTAAATGAAGAAATGAGAACTTGATTCGCCCCTGGCATCTTCTCAGATGTATTTTACTGTACCTCATTAAAAAAAATTTCTCAAGATTTGTTTATTTTTCTTTGAATTTTATTGGATGGAGGATTTGGTGTCCACCTTCTGGATGTTATTATAAAAGGTAAACGCTGAATCACACACACCTGCAATCCACAAAACAGCAAAATGGTAAGTGATCTCATTTCTATAATGTATGAATGTGCAGATTATTCTTACAGGACTTAAGCTGTATGTGTGCAGTGCTTGTGTATCATACACACAAACTTAAACTAATTCTTGATGTTATTCCTCCTGTGTGACAGGTGTTCACGGTGACTGATTTGGACTTTAAGGCCGGAAGGGAGCTGACGGTCTCTGGCAGGATCCCGCCCAATTGTAAAAGGTGGATTTACTTTTAAATTGATATCATCTCACTCTTCTGTAGTCTGAGAATTTTCATGCATCATAAAAGCTTTTTTTTCATGACTGGGTATTTAATGATCAATCATGTTTATTATTGAAAACATAAAACACAAAACATTCACCAAAAATATGCTTATTCAATATAACAAAAACATCGAGAATAAATAGAGTTGGTACTGTGAGTAGAAGCAAAGATATGAACCTCCACAGACATCTTACACAATATTGTGAAATATTCAAAACAGAAAGAAAGCACAAATTCTATTTTAAACAAGACTCATTTATCAGATTTTTGGACAAACTTTTATGAGTAAAATCATGAGTTAAATAAAACACAGAGAAATTATTTTAATCTATTTATAACTGGACCTGTAGCGTCATACAAACTTCATTTGTAAATATAATGTATATAAAACTAACTATAATTATTACCCAATGCTAATATCAAATTGTTCTTAAATAAAGTTGTGAGTTGAATAATGTGTGCTTCATTATAAAATGATGAGGATTACAGTGAGTGTGTGACAGAAACTTAACTAATTGATATTCTGATACATAGCTGATCTTTAAATCTCAAACTGTTTTTGTTTTATTTTAGGTTCTCCATTAATATCGGTCATAATCCTGACCAATATGCTTTACATTTCAATCCTCGATTCGACCATCTCAGTGACGTACGAACCATCGTTCTCAACTCAAAGAAGGGAGAATTTATTCAGGAGGAAGAAGAGCGTGACACACATTTCCCATTTCAAACAGGCCACGATTTCACGGTAATACTGTAAATGAGCTGACTTTGACCTAACCAATCATATTAGCAGAAGAATTATAGCAAAGGCTTCTAAACACTTTCTTTGGTCAGGATTGTTAGTTATAAATCGTTCTGTCTGTTTCACGGTGGTCATCACCTACAACAAGGAAAGATTTAATATTAAACTTCAAGATGGGTATGTGGTAACCTTCGCAAACCGCTTTGGAGAGGAACTTTACAATCATCTCAATGTGTCCGAAGAGATCAGTGTCAACAGCGTTTTATTAAGCCCTAAATAGTGTTGAAGTCAGTGAGAATCACATGTTGACTTCTATTAAACATCTTCATCATTCAGTACAGCAGTCATATCTCAGCTCAGCTTGTGTCTTCTTCTGAGTTCACTGCAAATAAATCCAATGACAAAACATCTGAATGTAGATGTCATTTTTCTTCTCTGCTCTTCTGAGTCTACAGCTATACGTTCAGAAGTTTGTGATGTTTCTCTTTATATACAGAAACACTTTAGGTTAACATGCAGTTAATATGATTCATGTAACTCACGGCTCGCCTATGCTTTTGACATCATTTGATGTTTCCTTCATTAATCGCCATGCTATATCTGTGTTAATATATACACTCACCTAAAGGATTATTATGTCTTAATTCTACGTGGCATTGATTCAACAAAGTGCTGAAAGCATTCTTTAGAAATGTTGGCCCATATTGATAGGATAGCATCTTGCAGTTGATGGAGATTTGTGGGATGCACATCCAGGGCACAAAGCTCTCGTTCCACCACATCCCAAAGATGCTCTATTGGGTTAAGATCTGGTGACTGTGGGGGCCATTTTAGTACAGTGAACTCATTGTCATGTTCAAGAAACCAATTTGAAATGATTCAAACTTTGTGACATGATGCATTATCCTGCTGGAAGTAGCCATCAGAGGATGAGTACATGGTGGTCATAAAGGGATGGACATGGTTTGAAACAATGCTCAGGTAGGCCTTGGCATTTAAACGATGCCCAATTGGCACTAAGGGGCCTAAAGTGTGCCAAGAAAACATCCCCAACACCATTACACCACCAGCCTGCACAGTGGTAACAAGGCATGATGGATTTCATGTTTACACCAAATCCTGACTCTCCCTTTTCACACCATTCTTTGTAAACCCTAGAAATGGTTGTGTGTGAAAATCCCAGTAACTGAGCAGATTGTGAAATACTCAGACCGGCCCATCTGGCACCAACAACCATGCCACACTCAAAATTGCTTAAATCACCTTTCTTTCCCATTCTAACATTCAGTTTGGAGTTCAGGAGATTGTCTTGACCAGGACCACACCCCTAAATGCACTGAAGCAACTGCCATGTGATTGGTTGATTAGATAATTGCATTAATGAGAAATTGAACAAGTGTTCCTAATAATTCTTTAGGTGAGTGTATTACGTTTAATCCTCATAACTGTCCAGTAGATTTAAGCAGTTCTGAATAATGTTTTCATTTTGGGCACAAAGAAGTAAAAAAGAGCAACGAGCAATGAACATGTTACTCTGCTTCTCTTTGAAATGAGACATTGCGAGAGTTTTATGCCTCTGTTCAGTCTACCGCTGGAAGTGTTGCAAGTTTGATGTGTCTCAGAGCAGGTAAAAACCGTCACACAACATCATATAAGTGATAAAGACTTCAAGTCAAGCAATGCCCTCAGAGTTACAAGCTGTAAAAGAGACGCTTTGTCTTTGTTACCAAAAAAAGGGGACCTTGGTCTTTTAAAGAACTGGAGACCAGTCGCAATTTTGTGTACCGACTACAAAATCTTAGCAAAATGTGTTTCAAATAGATTGAAGTTGTATTTAGAGCATATAGTAAACAAATATCAATCTTACTGTATTCCTAACACAACCATAATAGATACCATCTTTCTTGTTCGCGACATTATTGATATTGCAAAAAGGGATGGTGACAACATTGAAATACTTGCAATTGATCAGGAGAAGGCATTTGATCGAGTTAGTCACTTTTATTTGTTTCATTCCCTAAAAGCTTTTGGTTTTGGTCATTCTTTTATTTCATGGATTAAACTGTTGTATTTTAATGTTACTATAAAGTTAGTCAACCAGTGGCAGGTTTTCAACAAGGTTGTCCCTTGTCAGGGATGTTATATTGTTTAGCCATCGAACCCCTGCTTCATCAACTGGGGAGAAATTTAAGTTTTCTGCCTATGCTGACAATGTGCTTATTAAAAGCAAAAGAGATTTACTTGTTTTAGAAGAAGTTTTAAAGAAGTATGAAACACCTCCTTAGCAAAGGTAAACTGGGAAAAAAGTGAAGGTTTTATTTTGGGAAATTGGTCTGAAGAAGAGCCACCAGTTTTACCAGGAGGTGTGAAATTGGGTAAAGAAGGCTTGCAAGTATTCGGTATTTATTTAGGAACCGATAATTATATTCAAAAGAATTGGGAAGGAATGTATGACAAGATGTGTGACCGTTTGTCACAGTGGACATGGATCCTGCCTCAGTTATCTTTTAGAGGGAGAGTTTTGGTAACAAATAACTTGGCTGCTTCAGCACTTTGGCACAAATTAAATGTGTTGAATCCTCCTGATGAGGTAGTTCAGTCATTACAAAAGAAAAAAAAAAATATCTTTTTGTCCGGTCATCATCTTAATAGATATAAAAAGCAGAATTAAGGCCTTCAGGCTACAGACTGCACAGAAGTTACTATATTCTGAAAAAATCTGCTGGACTGATACAGCTTACTACGTAGTATGAATTGGTTTAAATATGATTTCAATTTATTTTTAATCTGTTTGAAAGATATGGAATGACTTTTCTCCAGTTTATAAATCACTCCTGAAAGTGTGGAATTCTGTCTGTCAAGTAAGGAGAGATCCAAACCTTGAAGGTTGGATACAAAATGAACCGCTTTTTAACAATCCCTTAATACAGGCAAATGTGTTGAAAATAAGGAGTTTGCAGACATTAATGGTGAGAGCAGAATGCACGTGTCTGTCTGATCTAAAGAATGGAAATGAGTGGAAAAGTCCCCAAGAACTGTGCAGTTTCACAGGTATTAAGTCTGTGAGATTTATGGATAAAGTAGTGAACGAAATTATTTCAGTTCTTCCTTCTGTCTACAGACAAAATATACAAGTGAATTGTTGTAATGAACAAGGGGATGAAATAGGAGAAAATTTTCCAAAACTTCAGATTTCAATGATAATAGATGAACAGCCAGAGAAAGAATCACTTCTTGTTTTTTGTATACCTGAATTGAGCTCGTTTGAAGATGTTTCAAAGAAAGCTTTGTATTTATCATGTGTCAAAGTCTCTCATCAATCTGAGCTGAAGGGATGTAAGGAATCAAAGTGGTTGGAGGTGATTGGCCAGGGCTCTTCTCCCAGGAGATGTTGGCGGTCTCTATATAAATCACCTATAGAAAAAAGTACAGCTGATCTTCAGTGGAGGATTGTGCATTCGGCAATTGCAACAAATAGATATTTGACACGTGTTGACCCTACTGTGAGGAGGGAATTTATATTTTGTGGTTATGAAGAAACTCTATTTGTTCTATTTGAACCTGAACTTATTTTAAAGGCTTTTGTATCTGCCAGGATTAAAGCAGAATTTGCTTTTTTAAAATTAACAAAAAATGTGGTTGCCTTTAATGAGTTGGGGACAGGCAGAAGTGTTGTGTGTGGTTGATCAAGAGGCACTTTTGTTTTTAAATTTGTAAAATGTTTTTTGTATGCTTGGTTTGTTTTTGATTTTGTTTAGTTTTATATTTTGATGTTAATGTACATATGAAAAAAGGAGTTTTATAATTTTTTGTGAATAAAGAGTTGTTCAAGTCAAGTCAAAATAACGTATTTCTGAAAAGAAACATTTCCTGGCTAACTAAAAACAAACCTTTGAAAATAACATCATGGGAACCAAACATTAGGGAAACGTTTTGGGAACCAAAAATTGTTGGCTGGGTAATTGATTTAATGTCAGATTACTGCTGTAAATAATGAACATTGCTTTAGAAGACATTTTTTATTGTGATTTAGTACTCTGTTGTTTAATTTCAAGATATTTCATTAATTCGCAAGTTCCCTCTTAAGTCACTCCTCCTAGGCATTCCCCAGGGTCATAAATCCTGTAGGCTTAACGCAATGCGCACTTTTCAGTAACAGTGCTTTAATTCTGTTTACAAACTAAAAACCATAAATTGGACTTTGTATATATTTAGAATGATGGATATAGCATGCACTGCATGTTGCTTGCTTATTTTGTTCAAAAGAATGATCAGTGGCAGTCTACATGTCATAATAACAAGAACTAAGCTTATAACAGACTCCTGGCTAGTCACTAAACGGACCTCTGGAACAAACACCTTGTGGAAAATAAAAATGTTTCAGCTTTCTAAAGAGGAAGGTAGACAGCGGGCATGGATCTCTAGTTAAATTATATAGATTAAATTTACAGAGTAACATTACTGAAACATCCATACTGTATATGATAAGCTCTACTCCTAAACTCTGTGTTGTTTGCAGCGCCCTCTGTTGGTCATAATAATCACTACATGACTGCTCTGATGACAAGCAGGTTGTGCAGCGCCGGGTATGGCTTAATAAGCCAATGCAGGAGCTGCAGCTCCTGGCGCACTTGCTTCAAGTGTGGACCGTGGTGGGTACTATGGGGGGAGCAGTGGTAGGCTGGGTTCTCTGCTGGTTGTGGCTCTTCCTTTCCTCGCGCTGGATCCCTCTCTTCTCCTCAGCCTGATTGACGCCAGTAATGACATTTACACTCCAGCTAGAGTGGTCAGAAGTTGCTTTTTCAAGATCTGCTAGGTTGATGTTGCACGACTTCAGATCCCTCTTGCAGACATCCTTGTAGCGCAGGGCGGGGCGACCGGTTGGCTGTGTTCCGGTGGTGAGCTCGCCATAGAGGATGTCCTTTGGGTGCGTGTATAGGGTCCAAGCTTCACTGCCATACATAAGGGTGCTAAGCATGCATGCTTGGTACACTTTCATGTTTGTGATGAGGGTCACCATGTGATTGTCCAACACACGCTTCGCTAGGCGGCCATGGCGGTTGCTGCTTTGCCTATCCTCGCGTTAATCTTGGCATCCAGGGATAGGTTGCTGGAGATTGTAGAGCCGAGGTATGTGAACTTGTCCCTCTTGACCCTCTTGACCCTCTTGATGTTGTTGCGGGCTTCTTTGTAGGTGGCCAGTGTTTTCTCGCAGGGCTTCCTCTTGTACTTGATAAGCGCAGCACCCTTGATGGCTAAAGCAGGCTCCGTCTTTTCTATCCCAACCTTGAACCAGTCCTCATTCTTCCTGGCTCTCTTTCCGAAGGTGTCTGAGGCGGCCTGTATATGGCATCACGGAAAAAGTCCCAACGTGCTATTGCGCTGTCTGTGGGGCAGTCTTCCAGAGTCTGGTCAATAACCTCGGCGAAGTGTTCACGCAGCTCAGGCTTTGAGGTTCCGGCTATGTCAATGTACCTGTACAGGTTTTTCTTCACTGGGATCTATCTAATCCTTCTCTCCAGCTCCTCACAGAATGCATCTTTGGCCTCGGCTGTGGAGCAGAGTGTGGGGGCGTAGATGCTAAAGATATGTGTAGGTTCTGAGGACACAGCGAGGCGAAGTGAGTGGATATGCTCAGTTCCCTGTGAAGGAGGTTCGACTGATAACAGGAGGAAGTTGCGAACTGCGAATCAAACCCCGTAGAGTCGGCGCTCGTCTGACTCCAGACCATGCCAGAAGAACATGTAGTCCTTCTCCTTAAGACTGCCATTGGAAGTGAGGCGTGTCTCCTGGAGGGCGACGATGTCGATGTCCCGCTTGGCTAGCTCACGGTCGATGATGACGGTTTTCCCGGCGTCATCTACTTGCTGGAGGTCGTCAGAGAAGCCAGGACACATTGTTCTGACGTTCCAGGTTGCCAGCTGCAGCGCTGGCGGTTTCTTTTTCTTTCTGTGTTTGCCTGGTGCTCAATTTTACAACAAGTCTGTCGGTTTTGTCTAAGCTTCACGGACCCGATGAAGCAAGCAAGTTGTGGTGAGGTAGTACCTTATTGCCCGGGGGCTGCCTGGGTTGAGACTCCTCCCACTATCGAGAGCAACCCCTAGCGCCTGGCTCTACGCCAAACGAGCCTAGGCTTATCACTCGTGTCTGCTGCTCCCCGTGTTGAGTCTAGAGTGCCCAGTGCCAGGATCTTAATAGTGTAGTCTTAATATTGTGTAATACTTTGAAAGTCATGAACATTTAATTTCGTAAATGAGTAAGCTGTCCAACCACACTTTACGTAAAAATACACACATATTCTCATGAGATCACGTTGGGTAATACAAATGGTAATTAATCTGCTCAAATGAAGCCATGGTTAATTTTCCTCATGATGATAACTGTAATTATGGCTTATAATGGATATAAAATGAGAGTTGTGTCTTACTATGCTAAATGTATTAATTTGACTATGACAGAACTGTAAATATGATATGCACATTTTCCAAAATATGAAATTGTGTTCTTAAAAGCATGTTATAGTACAATAACAATTGAGTGTTGATTTGTACTAAATAAATCTACATTTGTCTTCAAATGTATTTGAAAACCTCATGTGGCCCTTGAGTTAAAAATATTTGCCTACTCCTGGTCCAATGGGTGGCACTACCTGGGCACAGGCACCCTAAAATGTCATTGTTGCCCCCACAGTTCCCCATTAAGACAATTAGGCTGGAGTGCTGTCAATCTGTATATGCCATTAGATCAGAGGGCTATCACTTAATGCCCTGATCATTATTTACATGTAAAGTTTGCATTTTCAGTGCTTAACACAACCATTAGATCCAAGCGTTCAAAGGTCAATAAAAATGGTTCAGTAAAAAGCACAAAATTATCACATTTTTAAAGGCAAAGAATAAATGTTGTTGAACTTAAAGCACTTAAGGTGAGTGTAACGTGATTACATCATTTTTACACAATTTGTGTTTTTTTTAATGTAATACATCATGTAAAATTGTATGATCTTATTTCGGGGGTGCCAATAGGGATTTAGCCTAGAAACGGCCCTGCGGTGTCACCTCTCAACACTTTTCCCACACACACACAAACTCAATATAAATGCAAAATATAATGTAAATGTAAAAAACATTTAATGTAAATGTCATATCTTAAGGGCACCGTATGTCTAAATTAAATATTTACCTTTTTAAACTCTGAACCGCTCCAGGTGATGTTAATAATGTGAGCCAAGATCTTAATTCCTGTCGAAATATTCACATTTATATCAGTCAGCTTTTAATAAAAACAATGTAAAATAGTGTTTCCCTCTAACTATTGGATGAAGGTTTTGGTGTCCACCTTCTGGATTTTATTATAAAAGGTGTCAGACACTGAATCTCACACATAACTGTAATCCACCCCAACAACCAGAGAAAGATGGTGAGTTATTTGATATTATTATATCATATCATCACTGTGCTTTGAGTCTGTGATCTGGAGTTTTTACTCATGTACATTATTGATCAGTTATTCACAATAAAGCGCAGCGATGATATCTCATCACCAGTATTCTGTTGACATGTTGTTGTATCTGATCAATGTTATTTCTCATGTCTGACAGGTGTTCACCGTAGATGATTTGGGCTTTCAGGCCGGAAGAGAGATGTGCATCATTGGCAGGGTCAAACCTGACGTTGAAAGGTTTTTCTAAAACTTTGTCCACATAGACAGCATTTATAAGCATCATAGACACAATTTTGGCTAAACCTTAAGGTAGCACTGCATGTATCCTTCATACAGAAGATAAATGCATTGACATAAGACATGCTCAGCGCAACAATACAACCAAAAAAGACATTCAGCCTCAATACCAAACACCAAAAAAAAAAGGATTTATAAATTGTCAATTTTGACAAACTGATGTGACCAAATGTAACGACACAATAAAGTGGAGGAAGCAAGCGCAGGCGATCAACACAGATTTATTGTAAATGATGGTAAAGACAGATAAACAATAGAACATGTGACAGAGTCCAGGATGTTGGCGATGGTGATTGAAGGTCTACGGTGGCTGAAGAGTGATGAAGCGTGAAGTCAGTGAAGAGTGTGATGATGGCCAATGGACGAAACCAGGAACGGACCCAACACTCACACGGAGACGACAAACACGAACAATGATCACTGCACACGAAGACGGGAGACGATAATCCAAAAGTTACTGCTGGAACATGAAATGTGGATCTGACAACTGGAAGAGAACTGAGTGAGTAAATGTAGCTGATGGGTAATGAGGACCAGCTGGAGCAAGGCAATCATACACAGGTGACAACACTTAATCAAACGAGCACATGGCAGAGGTGAGTGAACAAACAAACACACACATGACACGGAGGAAACAGAGGATTTCCTACCGTGACAGTACCCCCTCCCCTAGGAACGCCCCTTGGCGTTCCCAGCCTGCTTTACCTGAAGATTGTAATCATCAATAAGGCGGTGATCCAGTATGTCCCGAGCAGGAACCCACCTTCTCTCCTCCGGACCTTCTCTCCTCTAACCTTCCCAATCCACCAAGTACTGAAAACCGCGTCCCCTCCGTCTAGAGTCCAGAATACGATTAACCGAATATGTGGTTTCCCCATTAACGATACGAGGCGGTGGGGGAACCGGGGCAGGCGGATTAAGACGGGAAAAAATCACCGGTTTAATTTTGGATACATGAAAGACGGGATGCACCCTCCTGTACGCCGGTGGAAGGCTAAGACGCACTGTTACCGGATTAATGATTTTGGTAACAGAAAACGGGCCAATAAATTTGGGAGCCAAATTATTCGAAACGGAACGCATCGGAATGTTCTGAGTTGAAAGCCACACTCTTTGACCGACGACGTATCGGGGAGGCTTCGACCGGTGGCGATCGGCCTTAGCCTTGGTGCGCGACCTTGCCTGGAGCAGAGCTCTACGAGCTCTGGTCCAGGTGCGGTGACACCTCTGGACTAGTGCGTTTGCAGAGGGGACCGACACCTCGGATTCAATACTGACAAAATTAGGTGGTTGGTACCCTAAACTACACTTAAATGGAGACATGCCCGTAGATGACACTGGCAGAGAATTGTGTGCGTACTCCACAATTGAGAGTTGTTGACACCAGGACGAAGGATTGTTGGAAGCCAAACATCGCAAAGCCCTTTCGACATCCTGATTGGCTCGCTCGGTTTGACCATTGCTCTGGGGATGGAACCCGGACGAAAGACTAACAGTCGCCCCTAACAATTTACAAAATTCTCGCCAAAATTTGGACACAAATTGGGGACCCCTGTCAGAAACCACGTCTGTCGGAAGGCCATGTATACGGAAGACGTGGTCAATGACAGTTACCGCTGTTTCCTTGGCTGATGGCAATTTGGGCAAGGGAATGAAATGAGCCGCCTTCGAGAACCGGTCCACTACGGTTAAAATCACCGTATTACCCTTAGAGGGTGGGAGGGCGGTAATGAAATCTGGCGAGATGTGGGACCAGGGTCTCGAAGGGACAGACAGCGGTAAGAGTAACCCATCTGGAGGTCGATTGGAAGTCTTACCAACAGCACAAACCGAGCAAGCCAAGACGAAATCGTGGACATCACGAGCCATACCAGGCCACCAAAATCGTTGCTTGACTAGAAATTTAGTTCTACTAACCCCTGGGTGACAAGCAACACTGGAACAATGACCCCACTGGAGAACGTCTGACCGTAACCCCTCCGGCACAAATAAACGGTTCGGTGGGCAACGAGCCGGGGGCGTTACCCCTTCTAAGGCAGTCAAAACCTTCGATTCGACCTCCCATCTGAGCGCGGAGATAATGATGGTCTCCGGTAAAATGGGCTCGGGAGTAGCAGTACGATCGGAACGCTCAAAAAGACGGGATAAAGCATCGGGTTTGATGTTTTTGGAACCCGGCCGGTAAGATAATGTAAAATCGAAACGACCGAAAAACAATGCCCACCGAGCCTGCCTGGAGTTAAGTCTTTTAGCAGTTCTAATGTATTCGAGATTCTTATGGTCCGTCCATACAATGAAAGGTACACCCGACCCTTCAAGCCAGTGACGCCATTCCTCCAGTGCCAATTTGACGGCCAACAACTCCCGATTGCCAATGTCATAGTTAACCTCCGCAGGGGATAAACGATGAGAATAATACGCGCAAGGATGAACCTTTCCGTCTGAGGATGCGCGCTGGGATAACACTGCTCCTACCCCCACCTCTGACGCGTCGACCTCCACTATGAATTGACGCGAGCGATCAGGGGTGACAAGAATTGGAGCTGAAACAAAGCAGCTTTTCAGTTTGGCAAACGCAGCCTCAGCTGCGTCTGACCACCTGAACGTCAAACTAGGGGAGGTCAAAGCGGTCAGAGGTGCGGCTAGCTGGCTGAAATTGCGAATGAAACGCCGATAAAAATTGGCGAACCCCAGAAATCTCTGCAGGGCCTTGCGAGACTCTGGGGATGGCCAATCTACCACAGCCTTAACCTTCTCAGGATCCATGCGAACACCCTCAGTCGAAATGATGTGTCCTAGAAAAGAAACAGACTGTGCATGAAAAACGCATTTCTCCGCCTTGACAAACAATCCATTCTCTAGCAACCGCAGAAGCACTCGTCGTACGTGTTGCACGTGTTCCTGGAGAGACGAAGAAAAAATCAATATGTCATCCAGGTAAACATATATGAACTGATCGACCATGTCTCGCAACACGTCATTAACGAGTGCTTGGAAGACTGCCGGCGAGTTAGATAGCCCGAAAGGCATGACGCAGTACTCAAAATGGCCACGAGGGGTGTTAAACGCAGTCTTCCATTCGTCCCCCTCCCGGATGCGGACCAAATGATAAGCGTTACGTAAGTCCAATTTAGTGAAAACGGCCGCTCCCTGCAACCTCTCAAAAGCTGAAGACATGAGCGGCAAAGGATAAGTATTCTTTACCGTTATGTTGTTCAGCCCTCGGTAATCAATACAAGGTCGCAAGGATCCGTCCTTCTTTCCCACAAAAAAGAACCCCGCCCCCGCTGGAGAAGAGGACGGGCGAATGAACCCCGTTGCTAGAGAACTGGATATATATTTCTCCATGGCCGCCGTCTCTGGAATAGACAAGGAATATAACTTGCCCTTAGGCGGAGAGGTACCTGGCAATAACTCTATCGCACAGTCATAGGGACGATGAGGAGGAAGAGAATCAGCTCGCGACTTACTGAACACCTCCTTCAGGTCGTGGTACTCCGCGGGCACGTTAGTCAAATCCACTGCTTCCCCCTGAAACACAGACTCAGAAACATTAACACCAGCAGACAAAAGACAAGACAAATGACACTCCTCGCTCCAGCTAACCACAGATCCGAGACGCCAATCAATCCTTGGGTTGTGTTGATGGAGCCAAGTGTGACAGAGAACAATGGGAGTCTGAGGTGAGTCTGTGATGAGGAATGAAATGTTCTCCGTATGATTACCAGATGTGATGAGTGAAACAGGAATGGTGGTCTGAGTGATGACTGGAAGCTTGTGTCCATCAAGTGCAAAAGGTGCAATGGGGTGTTTGAGGGAGGTGAGAGGAATCTTGATCTTGCGTGCGAAGTTGAAATCCATGAAACTACCCTCGGCCCCAGAATCCACCAAAGCGTGCTGATCCAGTGTATGTGTGGACCACCGTAGTCTCACCGGAAGGAGTGTTGATGTTGATGAGGTCTTCCTGGCAGAGATCCCACCCGATAGTAGCCTCAGATTTACTATCGGGCTTGATCTTTTACTGGGCAGCGCTGGATGTGATGTTCTGGGCTGCCACAGTATAAACACAGTCCAAGAGATCTCCGCCTGATCCTCTCCTCCCGGGAGAGCCGAGCTCGCCCCACCTGCATGGGTTCCAGATCTCCAGGTGGGCTGACCGCAACCTCTGGCCGTCGATGCTGAACCTCTGGACTGGTGGTGCGAGTGGTCTTCCCCCTCCGTCTGGCTGCTTGATCTAGCCGGTTGTCAATCCGGATAGTGAGATCGATTAAACCGTTAAGTGAAGAGGGAAGTTCCACGGCTCGAATCTCCTGTTGGATGCGGTCAGCCAACCCATGCAGGAAATGATCCCACTGCGCCTCTTCGTTCCACTTACACTCCGCCACCAGGGTGCGGAACTCTATGGAATAATCAGATACGGACCTATCCTCCTGCCGTAGGTCCACTAGAAGCCTGGCCGCCTCCCTCCCGGCGACGGAGCGATCGAAGACCCGTCTCATCTCCTCCGAAAGGGTGTGGAACGAAGCACAGCAGCGATCTTGGTTCTCCCACACCGCCGTCCCCCAGAGGGCAGCCCTCCCCGTGAGTAGGGAGAGAACGAACGCCACCTTCATCTCCTCGGTGGTGAATGTACAGGGCTGCAAGGCGAAGTGCAGAGAACAATGAGAAAGAAATGATCGACAAAACTTTGGCTCACCCGCATACTTCTCAGGAATGGGGAGGCGTGGCTCGAACTGGGGAGAACCCCCAGTGGTGATCGGCGGTGTGGGTGGCGTGGGGGGCGCAGTGGGCGGCGATGGATGATGTTGTTGAGCCTGGAGGGCGAGCTCGGAAACCTTCGTCACCATCGCTTGGAAAGCTCGACCCATCTCATCTATTACTTTCTCTTGACGATCCATACGACCCACTGTGTGTTGTAAAAATTCCTCCAGATGAGATGGGGAGCGATCGCCTGGTGCTTCCATGATGGTCAGATCCAACTGTAACGACACAATAAAGTGGAGGAAGCAAGCGCAGGCGATCAACACAGATTTATTGTAAATGATGGTAAAGACAGATAAACAATAGAACATGTGACAGAGTCCAGGATGTTGGCGATGGTGATCAAAGGTCTACGGTGGCTAAAGAGTGATGAAGCGTGAAGTCGGTGAAGAGTGTGATGATGGCCAATGGACGAAACCAGGAACGGACCCAACACTCACACGGAGACGACAAACACGAACAATGATCACTGCACATGAAGACGGGAGACGATAATCCAAAAGGTACTGCTGGAACATGAAATGTGGATCTGACAACAGGAAGAGAACTGAGTGAGTATATGTAGCTGATGGGTAATGAGGACCAGCTGGAGCAAGGCAATCATACACAGGTGACAACACTTAATCAAACGAGCACATGGCAGAGGTGAGTGAACAAACAAACACACACACACATGACACGGAAGAAACAGAGGATTTCCTACCGTGACACCAAACTGATATGTTTGATTTATCTTGAACATGTTTTAATCTCAAATTGTATTTCTTTCTTTTCTTAGATTCACTATTGACTTTGGAGTTGACTCTGACAACATTGCTTTTCATTTCAACCCTCGATTCAACTATGGTGCTGACGTGAAAGTCATCGTGTGTAACTCTAAGAAGGGCGGCTGGAGTGAGGAGCAACGTTTCACGTTTTTTCCCTTTGAACAAGGCAAATAGTTCAAGGTAACAGATACAGTGTCTGTACGTTCACACCGCTGCTGACGAGAGCTTCAAAAACCGCTCTGGCTGCCCTGCCAACAATGCTATAGAAAAAACTAGCTGTGATGATTGAATGCATTCTCTGGAATCCTCTCATAATGATGTTTTTATTAACAAAGTTCGGGAGGAACACGTTCAAATAATCAACCTAATCACCTCAACTACGACCAGCTGTTGACAATCAGTAATCAGGTATCCACCTGATTGGCATCAACAGAAACCTATATAGACTGGAAACCAACTCACCCTCATTCCTCGATAGTTTCAGCATCCCTCCACCTCCCCTTCTCCGCACGATTGCCTAAGTCACCTTACTAACCAGAACAGGAGGGATTGTTCTGGGTTCGGGCCTAAGGCTGAGCCCGGAACCCTCTCCCCGCCAGGAAGCGCTCCGGGCTCAGTCCATTAACGAGCTCGGAGCCCTCTCCTCGGACAGCACGCCAAATACGCATATTAATAACTCTGTTCTGAATTATTTGTAACTGTGAACTCGTGAACAGCAAGCTGCAGAGAACTTCTATTGGTTCCCCCCTTTTGATTGGTTGGCACTGAACCTCGTCGTAGCTCATTAACATAAAGTTTAGCTGATTTCATCTCTCCTCAACGATCATATCATCTAAAGCCGTCTTTCCATTTGGACACAATTGTCAGAGTTCGCCCCCTATTGTCAGTCGTAATGAAGTTTCAGTTTAATGGTAATATGGGAGAGAAGCTCATTACAGCACATGAGGCTTCATACTAATATTCACCCATAGTGGAATAAATAAATGAATGCAAGTGAATGGAACAATAGACAAGTATGCATGCATGACAAAGACTGCCAATATTAGCTCCCCGAAGCTCGTCGCCGGCTCTCATAAAAAATATATGACTTCCTTTGATGCTCTCACCGGTGGAAGTGTGAACACACAGTATGAGTCTCACTCATCAGAGATCTTATGAAGATAAACATTTCAGTCACTTTCAATCCATGTTTGTTAGCATTTCAATTAATAAAACAACTAAATAGTTTTCTCTGATTGCATTCACTTTTTTCTTCGCACAAATCAATCTTTCTCAACAGGTGAGCTTCACCTTCAACCATGAAAACTTTTATGCCAAACTTACTGATGGGAACATGATAACCTTCCCAAACCGCTTTGGAAACGAAACATTCAATCACCTGGAAGTAGATGGGGCCACGGTCACCAGCATGGTGGTCACCTGAGCAGTGAATAAAGTCATAAGCCCTATTCAGACGATCATTGTTTCTTGTGGGGTGTAAGATAGTTTTAACATTTATGGGGGAGACAGTGAATTTCTTGCCGTACATTTTTCTCCAACCACGTTGATCATGTGATTAACTACACCAGAAGTGCATGTTTTGAATTATAAATTCCAACACATCCACCGTGAATTCATCTTCATCCTAATGCATGAGTTTTATCGCTGAGGAACTAAATGCTAATTTATTTTTACAGACTTCCTTACAAACAATTACTGTCTGAAGAGGGCTTATATGTGAGAAGTATGTGAATCATTCAGTCGGATCTCAGTTCTACTGCTGTCAAATCTTCAATGTTCACTGAATAAAATCACTGCAAATAAATCCATCTGAATGAAAGTTTTGTTCTTCTTCTTTGCTGTGTCTGAAAGTCAACAACAAGATGTTTGTGAGGTATTTCTTTTGACCTTTTAACATTTTATATAGAAACTAACAGAATAGGGATGCACCAAAAGGAAAATTCTTGGCTGAAGCCAAATAAAATGAAAAACTCAGTCAAAAGGCGAAAACCGAACTTTTTTTGTTTTGTTAATTATTTTGCCAATTTTCTCAAAGTTACATGTCCAGAATGTCCTTTTTACTATATTTGTTTCACTTTAATTAACAATGGACATTTTTTTTACATTCCAGCAGTCCTTTAATGCCTCCTGGTCACTTCTTTGATCAGATAGATATCTGACTTGTTAAAACTGTTCCAGTTACATTCAACCACAAATGAGTTTTGGCTAAACGGATATGAATCCAGTCTTCTATTCCAGCATAAAATGCAAATAACTTATTCATTAATATTAGTCTGCCTTAAGAATCTTGCAACAACACTTATATATCACCGTACTGTATGTTGAGCAGCGGACGAACGTTTGTTTGCACGGTCAAGCACAAGCACTGGGAGAGAGATGGCGGCACGGTTGACAGGAGATGACAGAGGACAAAGTGCTCAACAAAGCAATTTAACAAAAAGCTTATTGTTAATAAATGTTTTATTTCTGGTTTAATATAAGCGTGTTTGTTATTATAGGACTTTACTGGTTCTAGGAAGTTTTTATTACATACTCTTTGTCATTCTATGACATGAGATGAAGAGCTAAAGTCTCTCGTTCTCATGCTTGTGCATTTGGCACCTAAATACTCACCGTGTCTTTCTCATGCGCTGCATGGTGTTCAGGATGTCTTGATTTTTAATGATAAATGAAACTTCTCTGACACTTTAAAATGCTTTCACTAACATGTTCGCTTCATCTCTCCCTCTGCGCTGGTTTCTATTTGATTGCGTCATCAAATACCTTATTGATTGGCAAAATCTATTCGGCCTTTTCACTTGTTTGGAACGAACATTTGGCGAATCCCTATAACAGGGTCATTGTCAAAATTTCATATTCCAGTGCGAGCTATATGTGCAAATAGATGGCCAATAATTAATTACAGTTAACTGACCAATATAATCTTCAGGAAATACTGTACATAGTGTGTAAATACATAGTGACTGTAGAAGCATATAAGAGTCCTATAAAATCCTCCAAGAAACAAACATTGATTCATTCTGAACAGAACCAAAACCAACAACAACAAGAACAAACATGAGCTACAGGATCTCCCAACGTGATCTCATGAGAATATGTGTATTTTTAAGTAAAGTGTGGTTGTACCTCACGTAGATTTACTTATGTTTCACGTAACACACTTAAACTTATAATATCAACGTGTTGACAGAAATAAAACAGGACTAATTATTGAGCTATTAACAGCTTTACAGATTTGTACGTATTCATATTCATGAATATTAAAATCGCAGGCACTGATGTTTCTTACTCATAATAATGACATGTTTTTAGTCATATTCTCTGACAATATATTGCTTTATGGCAGTGATATTAAACGCTCATTGGCTCTTGCGTGTTACTTCTCAGATTTGCGACATTTTCGTCTTTCAGTCAATGTAGTTTTGAAATTTAAAATGCACGCCTTGACAGAGAGAAGCTGGATTACTGTTCTGGTGGCTTAATAACTTGAATATTTCTCTGTACTTCATAAACTCCAGAGAGGACCACGACTGCAGCACATCATCGTTTTAACTACTGTGAGGAACTGAAGACATGGAACAAGAGAACCCATGCGCAGACGATATTGGGGAGTGAACACAGAACATTTATTATAAATAAACATGAAAACAAAAGCCCGCGAGGGGGCAACACAACATTAAACATGAATTACTAACACTGACTAGATATAAACACTCCGATGAAATCATTAAACTGAAAGACCACGAAAGACTGCATAACATGACACGATACAGCACAATGATTCAGCACAAGACAAGAGACAAGAGGAGATTAAATAGGGGAAACTAAACAAGATAACGAGGGCAACACAGGTGAGAGGGATGAACTGATAATGAATAACTAACAGGGAGAACAAGGGGGCGGGGACTAGAGACGAGACACCAGAGGCACATGCCACAAGAAACAAGGCATGGCCTCCACATGAAACAAGAGACTGTCAGAACTCTGCCATCACTATAAAACATAAATATAAAACAAGATTCTCGTGGCAGAGTCCTGACAACTACTTTTGGTTCTGCTTTTGTAATTTTGCAATAAATAAATGATTGTGATTACACTTGTCTGTTTGTTATGCATTTATGCTGACAGTACAATGTATTTTGTATGCCTTATGTGTGCTGTTAATGAAGAAAAGAGACTCATTTAGTTGATAGGCTTGAGTGACCAAACTGTATTTCTCATTATTCTCTGTGGCAGCATAATAATGAAAAAAAACTATACATTACACATATAATGCACACATTCTTTACATTTTCTGAGCTCTTAAAAGTAAAGTTTCCGTGAGCACCTAAAGCACCATATGATCCAAATTATGCTATCCTATTATTACAAAGCGAGGTGTAGTTTGTTGCCATGAGGGCAACGCTATGCCACAGGGATAAGTGTTAAACTGATTTACATTTATGGATTTATGGATTTGAAAGACACTTCAATTCAAAGCAACTTGCAGTACATTACTGGATACACATATATTTTTATCAGTATGTGCGTTCCCTGGGTTGAATCCAAGACCTTTAGTGCTGCTACACAATGACATTATGATTGTGTACTCACTGTTATGTTGTTCATAATCAAGCAAAATAAAGTAAAATATGAAAAGGTGTGAATTAACATATTTTAAGCTAAAAACCTTTCTAATATTCATGGATTATAAATGTACGTTTACTGTGAAATATACTTAAAAAAATAAATTTCCCACAATTCCCTCTATGACTTATGTTTATGTTTCCTTTCATATGCAGTTACATACATCAGGGTGTTTTATGTTATACTTTCAGTCCAACTTTGATTCAGCATGTGGCTGTCCATTTAACCACCTGTGCTATAAGGGCAAAAAGCAGATTTATATGACATAAACACACATTATAGCAGATATATATATCAGTGTAATTAAATGCACAGTTAAGACTTTTGAAATATACAAAACTTTGCTGTAACGAAAAAGAAAACACCACCATATTTGTTACAGTTTCAAAATCAAGATTATTATTTTAATTATTGACGGAGGTTTTTTTGGCAAGCTGCCATTTTTCACCATAAAAACTTTAATGTTTAGGAAATGTTATATTACATTTACATTTATATTTATGCATTTAGTTGAGATTTTTATCCAAAGTGACTTACAATTGCTCTATATGTCAAAGGTCGCACGCCTCTGGAGCAACTAGGGGTTAAGTGTCTTGCCAATGGTGTGTGACAGTGGACTCGAACCCAGGTCTCTCACACCAAAGGCATGTGCCATCACCACCCTCCTATTGTACAGTGAATATTGTCATGAGTCACTGAGAAAAAATGCATTTATTGATTCATTAATATTAATTATCAGATTAGTCGGTGCTGTGTGTGATTGGTTAATGCTATTCTCGCTTCCTATTGGATGAAGGATTTTGACCTTCTGTATGTTATTATATAAGGTAAGAAGTGAATCTCTCTTACACACAACTGCAAGCCACAAAGATAACAAGATGGTAAGAGACATCATTTATTTTCTTATAGGGCTGCATAATGATCAATCGCAACTAATCGTTTGCAGAATAACACATGTCTGAGTACTCTGTACGATAATTATGTATGTATGAATACAACATGTATAATTTTGTCATTTCATCCTTTCTGACAGGTGTTCACTGTGGGTGATTTGGGCTTTCAGCCCGGGATGTACTTGTGGGTCTCTTTTAGGATCCAGCCCACCTGTGATGGTAGGGTATGTATGTGTATTTGCTTTTCTAATTCTCCTAATGACATCCTAATGGACGCAGAAGACGAGATGACATCTGTGATGATGAAAGTCTGAGACTGGTGATCTGTCTTATAAAGAGTTAATAACTTCCTGAATTCTGTAAGCTTATTAAGCTTAAGTCAACCTGAATCAGTCAAGAGCCCATACAGTGGTAGTTAGGACAAAATGAAGTTTGTGAGAGTAAAGATAAGCGTCGCCATGAGATCTGCCTATTCGAAAAGTTGAATTATTTTACACAGGTTCTTGTGTTACCTGTATGACTGTTGTGTTAGTACATATGTCAACTTAAACATGCAAATATTTAAGGGTTATGCAAAAAATCCCATCTATTTCTAAAAGGAAAGGTTTCACATGCAGAGCACATGTAATGTTGTGTACCTGTATGTAAAACATTTAAAAACACTTTGACATGTTTTAATCTCAAAGCGTATTTTTCTGTTTTCTCAGGTTCTCTATTAATATCGGTCACGACCTCGATAACATTGCGTTTCACTTCAACCCTCGACTCAACGCCAGCACTATCGTGATGAACCATAAGAAGGGTTATTTTGATTCTGGTACAGAACAGCATGACTATTATTTCCCCTTTAAACAAGGCTACGATTTCACGGTAAGATGAATGAGCTCGCTCATTTCTCATTCATTCGGTCTTCCATACATTGACCAGAAGAATTAACAGCAAAGGCCATTAGTTATAAATCTGTCTGTCTGTTTGTTTCAGGTAAAATTCAGCTTCAACCAGAACTCATTTAATGCTGATATTGGTGGATACGTAATAACTTTCCCAAACCGCTTTGGAGAGATACTTTACAATAATCTTCATGTGATCGGAGACATCTCGGTTACCAACGTTAAGATTGACTATTGAATTTGGTTGGAGAATCATGAGACACGGCTGAACTCCATCTCTCTCTTCAGATGAATCTTCAATGTTCACTGTATGTACTCGTGAAAATCATTATAAATAAATCCATCTGACAACGTCGTCATTATCGTCTTCTTTGTCTACAACAACAAATCCAGAAGAGTAGTTTCTCTTTTGACATTTTAACATTTAAAGCTGCTGTATGTTTAATGGATACTAGTTAACTGGGTAACCAGCAGTGTTGAGGACATTACTTTGATACTGGTCATTAGGGGTTCGGCTGAAACAAATTATTATTTTGATAATCAATTAATCTAACTTTTATTTAAATTAATAATTGGCTAATTGGCAATTTTCACAGATTAATCACTAGGCTTTGTTTGATTATTTTGCAGATGGTTAGGGTTAGGAGTTTAGGTTAGGGTTAGGGTTAGGTAAAGTTACCTGATATAACTTATAAATAAAACAAGGAAATCACTTAATCTTTTAAAAAGGTCTTTTTAATGAACTTCAAGCCAGTGGAAGAGCCGATCTCCATCATGTCAAACAAATAAACCAACCAACCATTCTTTTAATCGGTTTGTTCTCTTAAATAGAAAGTAAAATACACAAATAAACAAAAATAAATAAATAATGTAACAAAAGTGAGAACACCCCTCACATTTAGGAAATAATTTAATATATCTTCTCAAGGGCCAATACTATAGCAGTGGTTTTCAAACTAGGGGCCGGGAGATGGTGCCAGGGGGGCCACAGTTTTATGACATTTTATCAAATACATTCATTTATAATGAATTCTGTGTAATTAAACCTAAAAAATAATAAGCCAACTAACCAACAGCACTACTAGGTATAATTTTATATGTTTTGTTTAATTAAAATAATACAATTTAAAACTGTTTTTGTCATAAATTTTCTTTCGGGGGGGGGGCGCGGAAAAATGCACTGTACACAAGGGGGGCCGCACGCTGAAAAATTTTGGGAACCACTGTACTATAAAAATGAAATTAGGATATATTGTAGAGTAGTTAGTGTGCTGTACCAGATACTTTTTTAGTTCCACCTCAGTTGGGGTTCCAAGTGACTCGAGCTCATACCAAAACGTGAGGTGAAAACACTGTAGATCACTGATTGGTCTGAGAGAATCATCACTACCAGCGTCATCACTATAATGTAAAAGATTAGCTTTACCTTTATGCTCTAATACAAGATATGTGCAATCATTGCGGTGATCTGAAATCAGAAATGAGACGATTATTTAATTACTGTGATAGCCCTAACGTCAAAAGATTATACTTAACTTTCTATAAACTATTTGAGTATTAACACTTAAAAAAGTGGTCATTTATTTTATCTTGGTAATGTAAAGTTATCATGACAAGTTATGATGGATTGGTCAATGTCAATTTGTCATAACAAAGACATCTCAAACAATGTCATCTTTGCATTAAAAATGACATAACTGAACAAATGACACTTAATGACAGTTGTCATAAATGTGCATAAATTTCCTTCATGTTCATGACATGTTCACGTGTCATGTCATGGCTATATACTTTTATCCTTTACTTTTATCTTTTTCTATCTAGTTTTCCTGACCTGGGGACCTGATGTCTAAGACCTTTATTCTTCTCAATGTCTAATGACCCAGGCCCGGCTGCAGGATGAAATGACTGAGGAGGCATGTGAAATTGTTGAGGGGGCTTAACTTTATACCATCAATGAATAATACACACTGAGATCTCGCTTTGGAATGACAGATTTTTAAATGCAGCGCTCCATAAAACACTCCATATGCAACTGCACAGGTAACCAGAAACTGACTAACACAATTTAGTAAAACTAGCAAAAAATAATGATAGATCATGAGATATTATTTGATAGACTAGTAAGTGTGGATTAAGGATGTTTAAAATCTCTCGCCTGGTGGTCAGGACATGAATGGATCAAATCAGCAGATTTGCAAAGGTTTATTTATCTCTATGTTAAAATTAGCAGGGTAACTGCAGTATACCACATTGCTATGTGATTTCCATATTATAGAGGAGAGTAGGCTATTCAACGGCAATAAACGTCTCATATGGGAATAAATATCCTCACAACATTATTATTTCTCAAAACTTTGACAAAAATTATCATTTTCAAAAATTTGACAACAATTGTTATTTTCAGAGGAACTGTATTCTTACAGTTATTCAAAGATGCACACATTATTCCGCATATGATTTTAATATTAGACAAGAGTATTCATATAACGGCAATGCACGTCTCATAGCTATGGCAATAAATATCCACATAACATAACAGCATAATAAAATTAATAAACAGACAAGGAAGCAGGATTGATATATAAATTGTATTATTATTACCGGAAAAACAGCAATATTACTGAAATAAACTCTGAGGTAGGCTAAATGCGCCAAACACGCGTTTAACCGCAACTCTAAATAAGCAAGTGAATGAAACATGATTATCTCTTAAAACTTTATATGACAAAATTAATTTAAAGGAAATGTATTCTTACAATTATTCAAAGATGCACACATTATTCCATATATTAATTCCTGTTTAAGAGCACGTTCGTCTCTGGCCTCGCTCTGTTATGTAATAGCTGATTGACAGGTGCGCATCCTCGTCTTTCAAACAGGTAAAATTATAACCTTTATAACAATAGAGTAAACTTTATAGTTACTTTCACTGTGTTTGTCTGATATGAATAAGACACGTCGGCAAATTATTATTTGAAAAAAATTTTTTTTTATTATTAGCAAATTATTATCTTATTTGAATAGATTTTTATTGCTGCTTCCATAGACATCAGTGTGTATTTTACAAACTAAATGTAGGCTATTGTTTTACCAGTGCTTATGTGTATTTAAATGTCTGAAATCTAAAATAAACATTATGAGGTTGAAAACACTGCATTGATATATGACAGCGCTGAGCTCGTCCTTCTGGCTCAGCGTCAACCAACGCGAAAGAGGTTTGAATCTGGCAGTAATGTCACGTTACTGAACATTTTAAATCCCATATGGGGATAAGCTTAAATTATTATTTAACTCAAAAGGTTGAACATTTTATTTGTAACCATGAATACAAAAATGAAACAGAGGGGGCACAAATCAGATCTGAGGGGGCAATGCCCCCTTTTGCCCCCTCGTGGCGCCAGGCCTGTAATGACCTGCGCATTCTTGAGGACGTTCTTATAAGTTGTTTGACTTCAAGTGAAGCTGCTAGACCTCGGAAGATAATGCGCATGGTGTCACTGTCAATAACAATTGATGAGCCGTGCAACTGAATGGTAAAAACCTGGTCGGCAATTCCTTACTCACGAGCGTAAAGCCTGTGTGCCCACCCAATTTAAACCCTGCTCCCTGAGTTTCATTAACTTTCCTGAACATGCTTATGCAGGTTTGATGTTGAGTTTTTATGAGAAGTAAAGTGATCGCTTAAATAGCGCCAGGGGTTTCTTTTTATAATAATTAAATTCAGGGGCCTGCATCACTGGTACCCGTCTTATTGGTCATGTTTTTTTGGTTTGTTTATTTTAGTTTAGCGCCCTCAGCCCGCCCATCAATCAATCCGTATCCGTGGTTCGCTTTTTTCACCTTGCATTATTTTTTATATATTTTTTACTCAGTACTAGATATGATTTAAGCTGTAGCGAAGTACAATACTTTAAACAAAACATACTTAAGTAAAAGTAAAATTACAGATTTTGAAAACTACTTAAAAAGTAAAAGTACAAAAAACTACTCAATTACAGTAACGCTAGTAAATGTAATTCGTTACTTTCCACCTCTGCATTTAACATACAAAAAAGTTAACATAAGTTAAGGTTAACTGTGTATTTCATTCAGGTACACTGTAAAAAAATTCAGTAGAAATTACAGCTGTGTTGCCGGTAATTTACCGTAGATTTAAATTTATGTTATTTACTGGTAAGAGTTTGTTCAAAGTTAAATAAATTTTAAATATTAACAAGTCTTTATCTTTACAGAATAAAACCATACAATAACAGCCTCATGCAAAGCATTCTGGGAACCAGAAATCATCATCAACCTTTTTCTGTTTTTTTTGCTTCAGATTTTGTTTCCCAGAATGTTTTGCTTGATGCCGTTTTTTTAGTTTTACTCTGTAAAGACAAAGACCTGTAAATGTTTAATGTTCATTTAACTTTGAACAAAATGTTGCCAGTGGGTGGCATACATTTAAATCTACGGTAAATTACCGGCAACCCAGCTGCAATTTCTATGTTTTTTTTACAGTAGTACAGTATGAAAAACGTTTGCTGTAAAGGTGCTGGATTTTAATGAAGTGATGTCTAAATGAACCCTGTGTGTCCAGTCCCTCCCCAGATTATTTCTCACACGCATAACACAACGCGTTCATGCAAAATATAATAAAATATTGTGTAAATGTTGTGTCTTAAGGGTTATGTGTTAATCTATATTAAATAGTTATCTGTCTAAACTCTGAATCGCTCCAGGTGAAGTTGATCATGTGAGCCAAGATCTTGTAGAAATATTTAGGATATAAATCAGTCAGCTATTAATAAAAACAATGTAAAATAGTGTTTTCCCTTTAACTATTGGATGAAGGTTTTGGTGTCCACCTTCTGGATTTTATTATAAAAGGTGGCAGACACTGAATCTCACACACGACTGCAATCCACCCCAACAACCAGAGAAAGATGGTGAGTTATTTCATATTATTATATCATATCATCACTGTGATTTGAGACCGACGGCATCTGTGTGCAAGAGAAGGGAGTGGGCACGTAGATATATGAATATATTAACAATTGCATGATAGTCCATATCTGTTCGAGTTGTTTTCAAAAGTAACAGCCCTACCATGATTTTATGTTTTTTCTCATGTACATTGCAAGCTGATCTCATGAATTTCCATGTTATAGTCACGGAATATTTTGCTGATTTATCTGTGTCATTGTCACGCATCTCCGCATTTTCCTTTCTTTTCTGTTTTAGTTTCACTTATTGGTTACTCATTTTTTTCCTATATTCCTACCATTTTCGCGTGGGTTTGGGGTTAGTACGACTTTCTGTAACATAAAGTGACATCCTAACCCAAACCCAACTCTAAACCTAACGTCAGGCGAAAATTGTTTAAAAATGCAGAAAAAAATTATAAACCCAAACGCATGTGAAAATGGTTTAAAAGTAGAAAAACAATTGTATCTATCTTATTTCTTATGTCTGACAGGTGTTCACCGTAAGTGATTTGGGCTTTCAGGCCGGTAGGGAGCTGTGCGTCACCGGCAGGGTCAAACCCAACTGTGAAGTGTATGTGTACTTGCTTTTGTATCCTAAAGAAACAAGTGCTTTATTTATGTTTTACCATTAATGTCCCACATCCATAAATGTGAGAGCTGACAATGAGTAAATTTATTTCCGAGACAAATCAGATATTTGCTTAAACTGTGTCAACACTGTAAAAATGTATGTAGCTGTTTGCCAGTAACTTACTGTAGATTTATATTGATGTTATTTTCTGTCAAGTTTGTTGAAAATTAAATGAATATTAAACATTAACAAGTCTATCTTTACAGAATAAAACTATAAAATTACAGCCTCATGCAAAACACTCTGGGAACCAGAAATCCTACCAATGTTTTTCCTTCAGATTTTGGCTTTTATTTTAGTTTTATTCTGTAAAGCTAAAGACTTGTTCATGTTTAATGTTCATTTAACTTTTTAACAAACTGTTGCCAGTTAATGGAATACATTTGGGTCTACAGTAAGTTACTGGCAATCAGCTGACATTTATACTGTCATTTTTACAGTAATTTTTCACAGTAATTTTAAACAGACAGCATTTAAACATAACAGGAGCTCACAACAGCTAGTAACAGTTAGTAATCTTTCATGAAGAAGACAATGTTATAACACATTTCTGAAAGCTTGTTTATCCAAGATGACGACCAAATCAAAGCAAGACAAATCAATCAATTTCACTGAATAGCAAAAGGATTAAATTAGACAAATAATTTAAGAAAAACAATCTGAGCGCAGAAAGTTACACAACTCACTAACAGAGCAGATATGTGTGATTTTTCTTTGATATGTTTTTATCTCAAATTGTACTTTTCTCTATTCTCAGATTCTCAATTAACTTTGGTTATGACTATGACAACATTGCCTTTCATTTCAACCCTCGATTCAACCACGGAGGCGACGTGAAAACCATCGTGTGTAACTCTAAGAAGGGCGGCTGGAGTGAGGAGCAACGTTACACATTTTTTCCCTTTGAACAAGGCAAAGAGTTTAAGGTAACACATACAGTAAGAGTCTTTAAAGAGAAAAGAAAGAAACACTCATCAGAGATCTTATAAAGATAAATATTATGATCACTTTCAGTCCATGTTTGTTAGGAGATTTCTATTATTAAACCTGTGCTTCCTGATAGTTCCTCTGATGGAAACTTTATTCAATGAAAAAACATATAATTCACACAAATCTTTCACACTTTACCAACAGGTGAGCTTCACCTTCAACCATGAAAACTTTTATGCCAAACTTACCGATGGGAACATGATAACCTTCACAAACCGCTTTGGAACGGAAACCTTCAATCATCTCCATGTAGGTGGTGACGTCACGGTTAGCAGCATGGTGGTCACCTGAGCAGTAAAAGACATCATAAATCAATGATGTTCAGTAGTAATATCTCAGTTTTACTGCTGTTACTTCTGCAATGAAAGTCACTGCAAATAAATCCATCTGAACGAAAACTTTGTTCTTCTTCTCTGCTGTTCTCAGTGTACAACAAAAATATTCAGAAAATTGTGGTGTTTCTCTTTTGACCTTTTTACATTTTATATATAATCCCAGAGGTTAACGAGGTCGAAACTTAACAAGGTTAACAAGCTCAAAAACTGTAAATATGTAAAAAAAAACTCTTTAGGATGCCAGCGTCCTTGTGCAGGTTAACAGGGTTGGGTGCTTGTAAAACTGTGGCGTTAAATGCATTCTGGCCAAAGTTTTGGGTGCACCTAACTTTTGTTTTGGTGCACCTAAGAAATAAAGTTAGGTGCACAAGTGCAACCAGTGAAAAAAATTTGCCTCGAGCCCTGCCATTAGCATTGCGCTCAAAACTAACCAACCAAGTTTTGATATTTTTCCTATTTAAAACTTGACTCTTCTGTAGTTACATCTTGTAATAAGACCGACTGAAAATTAAAAGTTGTGATTTTCTAGGCTGATATGGCTATGAACTATACTCTCGTTCTGGTGCAATTATCAAGGACTTTTCTGCCGTGGCACGGCTGCCGGAGGCGCAATGATATTGCGAGTAACCAAAAAATAGTCCCCTTGATTACTTTCAATTTCAGGGGACTGTTTTTGGGAACTGCGTAGTATCACTCCACCTGCTGCAGCCATGTTGCAGCAGCAAAGTAAAGAAGGTTGGGTAAACCTAAATGCTTGTGTAACAATAATGATGTTTTTCTTGTTATTGCTTTATTATATTTACCTAAAAACCAGGATGCAAAAATGGTGCATAAATAGTTGAAGTAAATCCAACACATAATGTTTTACTTTCTATATAAAGTCTGTAAAATATTAACTTATTCTTATGTCGTTCTGAGTCACTGAGATCAAATCTGCATTCATTGATGATAATCAAACACAACACATCTAATATTGACGTTCAGATCAGTCAGTGCTGTCTGTGATTGGTTACTGCTGTTCTCTCTTCCTATTGGATGGAGGGTTTGGTGTCCACCTTCTTCTTATATAAGGTGACAGGTGAATCACACACACATCTGCAATCCACAAAGAGAGCAAGATGGTAAGTGACATCATTTCTAGTCATGTATCACATCTGGTCACTGATGTTTGAGTATTTGTGATTTTGAACCTTTGAGTTTTACTTTGAGACTTTTTCAGCAACATAATCAAATGAAACTTTTAAAAGTTCTCACTCCACCAATATGTTTGAATAAATCATTTAAAAAAATGGGATTTTTTTTCAATATGAATTAATATTTAGAGGTTGCTCATGAACTTTGAAGTTTCACACATTCACGTATTATGTGACACTTTGTGCTAGCATGTATAATTGTTTAATAATATATACTTATGGCAGCAATGGACTTATTTGAGCATGCTCCATGCAATTAAAACTCCTGTTTTAGTTGTGATATGTCTTTCAAAGCAAGAAAGCTTCAATGTGAATGAAGCACAATTGACAATATACACTGAGACAATGGCTGAAGTAACACGAGGCAAGTCCGCTATATGATTACTCGGATCAGAAGAGATTGAAATAACTGGAACAAAGTTACCCTTCAAGAAGCAAGTTTTATGTGTGTTGTGTGTTTTTAAATGGCACAGTTTTTGCAGAAATATATGATGTTGAAAATATTCAAAGCCTTTGAGCAACCTCTAGATATTGTAGGAACAATTCATAATTGCACAGTGTGTTTTTATTGATATCCTAATACATTTAGGGGGTGAGAGTTGAACATTTAAAAAAATTAACCCCTTATAAGGACCACCCTAAGGTGTATATATAAATATTTGAAATTACTGGTCCAGACAAAAATATAGCTGCCAAACATATTCATTTCTGCTATTAGAAAACTAAAATGTTATTTTAAAATATAATTTTTGAAATAAATGACTTTTGTTGATGAAAAATGTGAACTCCGTCAATATTCTTTCAAATTCATCTCAAGTTGAAACTTCAAGAAGCTTCTTGATAAAATGACACGAGTACGATTTTGCAATTTCTCAGCAAAGGGTGACCGCACTTCAGATGATAAAATATAACAGAGTTTTCATTTATTTTGGATGCTTTTAGTCACCAACATCATTCCCACAGTTACATTTGTGTTATGCCATAGTTTGGATGAGTTTATTATTATTCTTACATCATGAAAAGAAAATTTTGTGAAAATAGAACCTTGATATCTTTAATATTTATTCAGTAAGATCATGACAAACATTGAAATCAAACTGATTATGAGACTTTAATCAGGATTTTACAGACAGGATCACATATTTAATACTCACTTTAACTTAATAAAAAAATAAATCTACCTTATTTTAATAAGTCTCTTAAATACAGTATTAATCTTTTAAACTAACACAGATATTTAAGTTGATGTTGATTTATCAACATTGTAATATCAGGAAAACTCAATAAAAAAGTTTTCAACCTAAAATGTTACATAAATTGAATATTTAAGAATGTTTAACTTGCACCAATACATTTAATTAAGTAAGAGCAACTGATCCCCTGAATTATTTTTTAAAGTGCAGAAATAAAAATCCTACAATGATGAAAAAATGCTTTAGTTCAAATGAAATATGAATGTAAGAAATAAATATGAAACAGAGAGAGAGAGATTAGGTTAGTGCTCGGGTAGATTTTGAAATCGATTACTTCCTTTAAAAAATGAATCATTGCAACATTACGACTCAAGATCACATGGATGTTCATGACTCTGTTATCACATTGACATGTCTACAGTAAACACATATCTATTTATCCAGTCAAACAGGGATGTAAATGAAACTCTGTCATGTTATCATCTCTATAATGTATGTGCGTTCACATTGTTCTGCATTACTTTGTTAACTCTGACGTGACGTTAGATCAAATGTTTGCGAAATGCGTCTTCCTGTTACCTGTGTCTTTATGAGCTTATTATCTCAAGTTTATCATTAACATTCACAGATAACACCTTTAACCGTTAGTCTTATCACAGGTTAAACAGTAATTTAACAGATTTACTACTGCTCCGAGAAACCATAAACCAAACTGTGTGTTTGAAATTGACACAATGTCACGAGCATTAATACTCAACACAAAGTTGTATTATTATTTTTAATAGTATGACATGATATTAAAAATGTGTTTTATGAGTTTTGACCTCACATAAGTAAACGCTTACTTTATTCTTGATCTCTAACAGGTGTTTACTGTGAATGACATCACCTTTCAGGCCGGAACAGAGTTGAAAATTTCTGGCAAGGTCAAATCGGACTGTGAAGGGTGTGTACAAGTAAACTCGATCCTGTCGTAAGGGTCGTAGTAACTCTTTCATAATCCACCTTTAGATTAGCCATGTGAAAACATTAAGACTCAGAACAGATCTACAGTGTGTTTGTGTTTATTTTATTGTTGATGTGTCTTTATCTCAAACAGGTTCTCGATTAACGTCGGTCATGACTGTGACTCAGTAGCTCTTCACTTTAACCCTCGATTCACTCAGTGCGGCGACTCTCGCGTCATTGTGTGTAACTCAAATAATCACGGCGGATGGGGCGATGAACATCGTGAACCCTGCTTCCCTTTCCAACAGGGCGAAGAGTTCAAGGTGACAAAACACATTTAATGACCTCTGACCTCTTTAATACTAGTGAATAGCAATAGCTTAGAATAATTTCTGCCATCCTGTTTATCATTCATCATGTTTATCATTTGTATTTGAATTCTTCATTCAATGGATACAGTATCCATTGAATGAAGATTTCCCATGCAAATGATAAACATGATGAATTGTGCTGGATTATTCTAAAATGTTTTTTTTTATTTCTGTCATCCGTGCACACATAAATAAACTGAGATTACAGTAAGGGAGAGTGGGGCACAAACGAACACTTTTTGACTTTGGCTCTATCATTCAAGTTAGATGAAACACTTAAAGTTTGTATGTGTGATCTACAGTTATCATACAATTAAAGTGACAGGAATGCAAACGTTACCCCATAGGTGGGCTTCATTGTAACAAACAGAGGGTTTGTTGTTACACCTGCTAGATAATGTAGTTTAAACACCAATAATTCAATTAAATTCTGTTTATATACTAAAGGTGGATATTGTTTTATATATCTGCCTATAATAGATAGATATCCACACATTCATCCATCCTTCATCCTTCATCTAACCATCCGTCTATTATGAAGCAATGCATAGAAATACATTTTATTATTACATATTATGATAAAAAAATGATAATAGTGAGTTATTTCCTCTGATATTGTATTAAGAGTTATGATTTTGATGAATAGTATTGACATTGTTTTCATTATCATTGTATCACCTGACTGTGTGACAACTAACCCTGCTGTGTAAAAATGTTTTCAATCCCAATTATCAGTTACTAGGAGTTGTTGACATGTTTTAAAATGCTGTTAAGTTTTAGGTAACAAGACAGTGATTCAAATAATATAAGGTTGGATTTGGTGACTTACACACCCAACTCAAAAAAAAACTTAAGATGAAGAAATGTACTTTTATGCCTCCAAAACACTCTTTGTTCAATATCTTCACCAAAACACATCAAAGCTTTTCATAAATTCACAGGAGATCTTCTCACAGTAAGAGAAACAGATTGCTCGGCCCTGTAGAAATATGTAAAGTAGCCGTGTTATAATTAACCCTGTGTTATTTTCTGACCCGCTCAACCCTACATTGTATATCATATGAACATCTGCTACATGTTCACAGCGCCCTCTAGTGCTTCATTCATTATTACAGTTTTGGCTCCAACAAAAAGAAAGATCGTGTTTGGTCCACTTGCGTTGGTTTGTGTCCTTACGTGTGCACATGATATATCATGTTTGTCTGTTATATACACACATAATTATTCATAATAAAAGCAGTTATTGGTATGCTGATATGATGTTGACTTTAAAAGCGTGTGTGTTTTTAAGACTTGTTTTTTTTCTTTTTCTCAGGTGACCATCACCTTTAACAATGAAACATTTTACATCAAACTTCCTGATGGAAACATGATGAGTTTTCCAAACCGTTTCGGGGACGACACTTTCAATCACGTCCACGTGCTGGGTGATGTGAAGGTCAACAGCATTAAAGTTAAATGAGAACTGATGAAGGATTACGTTTCTTTTTTAAACAACTGAAGAAAAACACTCAGCGCCGACAAATAAATCCATTGACATTATGCAAACTGAGTCATGTTTCTTTTCTGTTGACGTTAAAAACTTGCTGTAGAGAAATTGTCTGAAATTGCTATTGCAGATTTAAATACAACTGGAAAATAATAATTGAAAAGGTCATTCTTCTTATATATGTGTCTGTCATAATGAAGACCTTCATCCTCAAGAGCAGTTACACAGTGATACGAAAAGAGCTGAGGCATCGACTGAGGAATTTGACAAACAACACACAGATTCCAGAGATGAACATGCACAGACGCGCACACACACATACATACACGCACACAGACAGACACTGGCGTGCACCGTCACCCCATGCCTACACTAAAAATGAATTTGCCATTCAGCTTAATGTACCTGAACTTTATTTAATTTACACATTTTGATAAATAAACTCATTTAGACACACAACAAACACAAAAAAATACCAGAAATTAAAAAAGGTTAAACAGCTTACAGAAGTGACCCACTAAGGTTGTCATATACAGAAGAATGTTCGCTATACATCCCAGACAGCAGGTAGAGTCCAGGGCGGATCTGCACCAGAGCTGCTGACATCAGCCCGGATCTGCCCCGGAGTCTACTGCTGTCTGGGATTTCTCATGTTGCTTTATGAGCTAAAGAGTTTAAAGGTTTGATCTCGTACAGAAGAGACAGAATACTGATGATGAAATCTTACTACAATAATCATACACTGTAAAACAAAAACAGTTAAAACGACTTGCAATTCAAACTACTATTTTACTATTTTAAGTTAAAGTAACAAAAAACATGTTGATTTGACAACAATGCTGAATTTCTTTACAGTATATAATTCTGTGTCGCTAAAACAGCAAAATTAAAAACGCACCTCATAACCACGAGATCAAAGATTGTGTTTAATCAAAATACAGTGCTTTAGCAAAAATTCTGTTATTGTTGGCTAACAGTTTGTGTATAATATCATCTGGACATAATAGAAACTTCATCATTTAAATAAGTCTGTATAAAACACTGCTTTAATTCAGTTCATCTTACACAGAGCTACAGGTTGATTTTTTACATTATTTACACTATTATTGTTTGTTAAGAATGTAAAGAACTGTGTCAATCAATGGTGCATGTTTTCAATTCAATTTGCCACACGGAAAGTGGAAACTTTAAAGAATACACATCATGAAAATCAGACTTTGTCCATGTTTAAGTGCTATAATTAGGTCCCAAGTGCTTCTATTAGCTTAGAAAATGTGAAAAAGATCAACCCAGTAACTTAGTTTCGGTAAACCATTCTCTGCAAGCATGTGAAAAAATATGTCATTGAAATTTGGCCCTCCCTGTGATGTCAGAAGGGGATCTTTTTATAATAATACTGTCCCTTAATCTGCACTATCCAATCACGACACTGACATTTAGTGCAGAGATCAGCTCATTTGCATTTTAAAGGACACACCCCAAAACGCCGCACTTTTGCTCACACCTAACAAAGTGTCAATTTTAACATGTTTTAATAAATTATTTATATGATATTGAGCTAAAACTTCACACATGTACTCTGAGGACACCAAAGATTTATTTGACATCTTAAAAAAAGTCTTGTGAAATGTCCCCTTTAAATATTATGAGTTTTCTTGACATTTGAAAATTGGATCAAGGCATTATATGTCATTCAAATATAATTAGCCTAAATAAACGCCTCAAGTTGGAGGTTCAGTCTGGGCCCTTTGATGGGTAAATCTTGCTTTTTATCAAGGCTAAGGTTGGGGATCTTGGGCGTGAAAAGGTTGGTGACCACTGCTATAGCATGACCTCATCTTAATATCAGCCTGTACGATCCTGGAGGGCATTGATTGCCACAGCCGAACCCTGATCACCTCGACTCCCACACGAGGACTGACCTCTCTGGCTCAGGTAGTCCCGGTAGTTACGCGTCAGCAGCGTGTAGAGCAGCGGGTTGATGCAGCTGTTGCCGTACGTCAGGCAGGTAACGAAGAAGTTGACGTACGTGTGAGCGGCAGGCGACAGCGAACGCAGAGATTCGGACGAAAAGAGCTTTGCCATCTGCCAACCCCAGAAAGGCAGGAAACACGCCCAGTACACCACCACAATACAGAAGATCATTCCCACAACTCTGAGCTTCAGTTTCCGTCTCCGCACGGACGTCGAAGATCGTCTTCCGCTCGTCCCTCGCTGGGCCAGGCTGCTCTGTGCTGCCCAGTAGTGTCGGGCAAGACCGGCGTAGAGTCCCACCATCAGCAGGCCGGGCAATAGCATGCTGGTGACGAACAGGGCGGTGAGATAAGCTTTGAATGCCTCGGGGGTCCACGTGGGAAAGCAGATGCGTTTGACGAGCCCCACCGCGCCCGGCCGCCCCTCTCTCAGACGGATCATGACCATCATGGGAAATGTCAGGACGAACGCCGCTGCCCAGATGCCCAACGCCATCAGCCAGTGACCGCGAATGGTCGAACGGCGCGCTCCGAAAGGGGTCGCCACGGCCCGGTATCGCTCTAGACTCATGGCGACCAGGACGAATACACTGGCGTGCATGGTGAGGAGATCCAGACTCAAGAGCAGCCTGCAGCCCAATTCCCCAAAGAACCAATCATGGGCGAAGTACGTGCACACCACAAACGGGATGGTGCCCAGGTAGAGCAAGTCGGCCAATGCCAGGTTTATAATGAAGACGTACATGGATCCGGCACGCCGTAACGTGGTCGAGCGCATTATGACCAGGGTGTACAGGTTTCCTGCCACGCCCAAAATACACATGGTTACCAGTGTGGCGCCCAGGAATGGAGTCACCCACACACCACCACCACCCACACTGCTGCCCCCCGCCACACTGCTGTTAGACGTTTGACTCATTATTCACAGATGAGAGAGATTTCTGGGTAAATAACTTTAAACCTTTTTCTGACTGAAGGTAACACTGAAGTTATGTTTTCAATTCCATCAAAGACGAGTCTTTGTCCAAATCACCAACATTAAATTAGCACATGAACATGGAAATATAGGAAAAGTCACAACGCAAAGTCCCAAACATACCCATGACCCAAAACCGCTCCAGTCTGAATCATTCCAAACCAACCCTTCATCCTCAACTGTAAACATAATCCAAAGGTTTTCTGCTCCGGGTCTCCTGCTGGTGTCTGATGTGTCCATCCAGCTCAGTCTTAGTACTTTTGTCTCCACAACTCTCTTTGATTTTTCTGGGTTTATTCTCTCTCTCTCTCTCTCTCTCTCTCTCTCTCTCTCTCTCTCTCTCTCTCTCTCTCTCTCTCTCTCTCAGTTAGGTGTAATATAACATTCATCATTAGCTTGAATCACGAGAGCTTCACACACTCCTGTGACAGACAGCCTCTCAATAACCATTCATTCACACTTATGTACAAACACGTACACATGCATTCATATCGTCAGCCGTATATATTTAAATATATGTAAACTTATTAGAAATCACACATTACAAACTCAAAACTCAGTCTCATGAAAACACCATCAATTATTTGAAAGGCAATGCTAGTTCTAATAACACAAACACAGGTCCTGAATGATTATTGGTCAGTCCAGGTGTCTTAAAGGTACACTCCACTTTTTTTGAAAATATGCTTACTTTCCAGCTCCCCTAGAGTTAAACATTTGATTCTTACCTTTTTGGAATCCATTCAGCTGATCTCCGGGTCTGGCGCTACCACTTTTAGCATAGCTTAGCACAATCCATTGAATCTGATTAGACTTTAGCATCACGCTACAAAATATCCAAAGAGTTTCGATATTTTTCCTATTTAATACTTGACTCTTCTGTAGTTACATCGTGTACTAAGACAACTAAAAGTTGGCATTTTCTAGACAGATATGGCTAGAAAGAGATATTACGCACTGCCCGAAAATAGTCCCCTTGGTTACTTTCAATGGCAGGGAACTATTTTCGGGCAGTGCGTAATATCACTACGCCTGCATCAGCAAAATCCTTGATTATTACGCCAGAATGAGAATATAGTTCATAACCATATCTGCCACGAAAATCACAACTTTTAATTTTCAAAGTTTTAAATAAGAAAAATATTGAAAGTCTTTGGTTATTTGTTAGCGTGATGCTAATGGTCTAATCAGATTCAATGGATTGTGCTAAGCTATGCTAAAAGTGCTAACGCCAGACCTGGAGATCAGCTGAATGGATTCCAAAACTGTAAAAGTCAAATGTTTAACTCTAGAGGAGCTGGACAATGAGAATATTATCAAAAAAAGTGAAGTGTCCCTTTAATATAGTAATGAAAGTAGGGTTAACTTACAGATAGATAAACCCTGAACTCTCAAATTTTTTTAATGTGAGAGACCACAAACATGATGAGTAATGTTTATTTTAATGTTATTTTACACTGTCTTATCAGTATAATTGTGTTGTGTGTAGAAGTGTTTGATTTCAGTGAATATTATTTTGCACTGTATTGCACTGTAACTATTTGGTTGACCCCATTTAATATTTGGGTTTTTACACAATGACTTTGAATTGTTTGGGGATTATTTTCAGTACAGTTAGTGATGGAGTCATATTCATGGACCTATCTACAGCCTCCAGAGCATTTATCATTTATAATGTCAAGTGTTATATGGGTACCAGTAAAGGGTTTGAAACACTACAGGGATTGCTGAAGTGCAGTCTGAACAATAATCTATAGATGATCCTACATTATCTTCTTATATTTAACCAGTTTAAAGATTGGTCTTTATATTTAGTCTTACACTTCTGTGCGTACATTTAATACAATGTGAAAAGCTCAGTAACAGGTGCTTTAATAAAAGACAATCTCACTTCTTACCTCTGATGTTTCTGTTGTTTGTCTGTCCTCCTCTTTCTGTCCTGACATCTCTTAGACTGTTTTTGTGCAATCTTAACAACACATTAAAAAGTAAAAATATAACTGCAAGCAGCTATACCAGGGTCAAGCCAAAAAGGGCACAGAAGGATATACAGTTGAGTTTGGATAAGCAGACTAAAGAACTTAGGTATACTTAATGATTTTAGATGAAAAAAAGCAAAAGTAATCGACAAAAATAATCTATGTTCTTGTCTACTGCAATCGTCCTTCAGTTATTGACAATCATGGAACATTAGAGCACTTAAGAACATGTGAGTGATATTTGCAGTGGCGAAACATGTGTCACAACATGTTACAACAAAATGAGTCAAAAGAGACCATCCCATGTCTCTACGATGTTCTGATGCAGGAAAAAAGCTCTTGCGAACACGGTTGATAAGGTATTCTCAGTGGTTTCTAGAGAGTAAATGGACATCCACCAGTGATTATAGTCCAAGCCATGAAAGGAATAATCCATGATGACTTGTGGTTTTAGGTGTATTGTTGCAGTAGTTTTAGGCAAAAATATCCATTTTCTATCTCAAAACCACTAGGTGGCACTATGACAAAATTGTTGCATGCAACATCAGGTCATGACTGCGTTACATCTAGCTAGTTTCATGACTATACACTTTAGTTTAGCAATAAAACAGTTGTATGACCATAGGGCTGGCTTGATATCACAGGTTTTGTTCAAATATAAGGCCAACTAGTGGTCCAAGAATTTTATTGTGTAGCCTCAGACTGTGTTTGTACATCTGCGTATCAAATCTGGTGAAAAAATCTCTTTTCGTTGTGAAGTTATAACCATTTATGTGTAAAAAACACAAAATTTAAAGGTAATTTTTCATTTTTTGCACTTTTCGGCCATTTCTGATGAAAATTTTAATATAATACCAATAGAGTTTTTTGTTCAAAAGGTAATGCTTTATTCTTCCTATGACGTTTTTGAGTCGATCAGAAAAACGCTCGCGGAGGTATTCGCGTGTGTTTTTTAAGCGCTATTTTGATGCACAGGGCTAACCGTAAGATAGTGTGGCCATTCGTGCCAGTTCCGCCGGACACGTCCTAAACATGTTTTCGGGTTTGTTCTCCGGAAGTTGCGTTGCTCGACCGCATACGTCAACGAGGTTCTCACATTTCAGTTAAAATACATTAGAAAATTAAGATTTATTTCTTTTAAGACATACAATCATTGTAGTTTCATTCTTACCTTAAAATGTAACGGTTGATTTTCTGAAATTAAACCCAAAATATTTAACCTTGATGACGTATGCGGTCGACCAACGCGACTTCCGGAGAACGAACCCGAAAACATGTTCGGGACGTGTCCGGCGAAACTGGCACGAATGGCCACCCTACCGTAAGTTGAATCCTGCCATGTTTGGGATCGTTGGACTCGGCAACTATTCAAAACTCCAACTCCCTTCGGGGCTTGACCCCTAATGAGTGCAATAATAAAAGAGAAACTTTATCAGAGAACATTAATTCAAACAGTTTCATAAAGGGTTAACATATCGTGCACATAACACGTGCCTGAAATATAGTCAAAATCTAAATTCAGCAACAATACAATCACCATAATCATAATTCTGATTTAAGAGGCTCTGATAACAAAAACATTACACAAGAGTTATGAAAATACACTGAAAATAAGTCTGGAAAGCTAATATTTTAAATATCTATTCAAACTTGCTAATTATTCGACATGAGAAACATGCAGGAGAGTTATTCACCATAATCAAATACAACTTTACACTGCTTGACGTTTTCGTTATAGATGAGTTTAGATGATTAGATGATAGGTCGCGCGGCCGCGGGCATGGGCGTGACGTGATGTTACACATGACGTGAATGACTGATTGCCAGAGTGCCATAGAAACATGATAAAGGTCACTCTAGTCTCTTTTAATTTTACTTTTAAATACACATTACCCTATTGTGAACACCTTAACATGTCGGGAACACACTTGCCTAAAGATACAGTTCTAAATTTTATATAAAAGTGTGGGGGGGGGTCACGTGACTCTCTCAACTCTCATGCAGCTCATCTTATTTTGACATTTTAACATAAACAATCAAAGGTTTTAATTTTATTTATTAAAGGTATTATTAGTTCTGATAAACAATGAAAACGATTATTAGTTGATAAATAATAATTAGACCGATAAATTATTTTAAATTATTATTATATTATTTATGACATATTATAATACTATGCATAATCTGTGATTCTCCAGCCACAAAAGCACACAAAGTTTAAAATAAACATTGAAACCTCAGGAAAAGTTAAGGTTAATTAACCCAGTTAAGTCACATAACTTAGTTTCTGCTGTTCATCATTAACACAACACTCAGAGTAAACCACACAAACAAATCACTGTATATCTCCCAGTGAAACAATGACACATTACAAGTTCATGATATAAAATTACATTTTAATTCAAAATTGGCGTACTAACAACCCCCTTTATCAATGAATATTCAAGTTATAAAGTTAATTAAGATACAAATCAACTATACCATTTTTATTTAAAGAAATTCATTGAAGGGCCCTTTAAGTGCTATCAGAGCCATTAACCAATAAAAGATCAAACTCTTAACCACAACTAACTTTAGTCT